>NC_057799.1:497847025-497850070 GCF_018294505.1 Triticum aestivum
ATTTACAGCATGTGCACTTGTTCATCATGGTATAACTCTCTGCATATAGCTCTGATTCACGCGTGTCATATACCAGATTGTTCACCTCGTGATACTCTACATTTTGTTCAATTGTACCATGTTCATTAGAGGCCATCTTGATGCCCAAATCTCTGTTGCAAGAGTGCTAGTTGCTGTTATCTACTGGTTCTTAGCAGAACTTGGAGATTTGTTATTTTTGTTGCATTTAATCTGTGCATCTTATGGGCATGAGCTCTACATGTGTTTTGTTGTATGCCATGCCATCTTTCCAAGGGTGTATGCCATGTATTTTTGTGATCTCTGTGGTGACTAGCACAAGCATGCAAACTAGGCCCCGTAATGTTTCTGATTTCAGGGACTTAGTGTTTTCTCCAAGTCTTTGTCTGCTGTTATTTTGTTGCCATGTAAACTTGATGCTACAGAGAGATCCATGCATATTTTGGAGATGTTCAGTAAGGATGATTTGTAGATATAGTTGTATTTGATCCATTCCTGCCCTTGTTTGCAATTATGGAGTGCCATAGCATGACTCAATCTTGCTCTACTTTTGCTATAAAATATTTCTGGCAGATGTCCATGCATTAATAACGTGGAGACGTCTCTTGTTGGGAAGACAAGTGGACATATTCACCGATCACAAGAGTCTCAAGTATATCTTCACTCAACCCAACCTCAACCTCAGGCAGACTCGATGGGTCGAAATGATTCAAGAGTACAATCCGAGTATTGAATATACTCCAGGCAAGGCCAACGTCATTGCAGATGCTTTAAGCAGGAAGGCTTATTGCAACAACCTAATTCTCAAGCCATTCCAACCGGATCTTTGTGAAGCCTTCCGTAAGCTGAATCTCCAAGTTGTTCCTCAAGGCTTTCTTGCCAACCTCATAGTCTCTCCTACTTTGGAAGATCAAATTCGTGAGGCACAACTTCTTGATGCCATGTTGAAGAAGGTGAAACGGGGTATCGACAAGGGTCTTTCCAAATACAAGTGCTATCGCATTGATGACAGAGACACTTTGTTCTTCGAGGACCGGATTGTGGTTCCTAAAGGTGATCTAAGGAAGGTCATTATGAACGAGGCGCACAATTCTCTCCTTTCCATTCATCCTGGAAGTACGAAGATGTACCATGATCTCAAGCAGTCGTATTGGTGGACTCGAATGAAGCGAGAAATTGCTCAGTTCGTGAATGAATGTGATGTCTGTCGAAGATTGAAAGCAGAACACCAACGACCAGCTGGTCTCCTTCAACCTCTTGCTATCCCAGAATGGAAGTTTGATCATATCGAAATGGACTTCGTGACTGGATTTCCAAAGTCCAAGCGCGGAAATGATGCTATCTTCGTTGTCATTGACAAGCTTTCTAAAGTCGCTCATTTCCTTCCAATCAAAGAATCCATCACAGCAGCTCAGTTGGCAGAGCTATACACCTCCAGAATTGTCTCCTTGCACGGCATTCCACAATCGATTTCTTCAGATCATGGAAGCATCTTCACCTCTAAGTTCTGGGACTCCTTCCAGAAGGCCATGGGCACAAACATTCGTTTCAGCACAGCTTTCCATCCTCAAACTAGTGGCCAAGTCGAGCGAGTCAATCAAATTCTTGAAGATATGCTCAGGGCTTGTGTCATTTCCTTTGGCATGAAATGGGAAGATTGTCTTACATATGTTGAATTCTCCTACAACAACAGCTTCCAAGCGAGTTCGGGCAAGGCCCCATTCGAGATTCTCTATGGCAGAAAGTGTCATACTCCTCTCAATTGGTCAGAGACTGGTGAATGCCAACTTCTTGGCAATGACTTAATCACAGAAGCCGAAGAAATGTGTAAAGTCATCCGTGATAATCTCAAAGCCGCGCAATCACGCCAGAAGAGTTACTATGATAGTAAGCACCGTGATGTGGCTTTCGAGCTCGGAGACCATGTCTACCTCCGCGTCTCTCCAATGAAAGGCACTCGTCGCTTCGGTATCAAAGGGAAGCTTGCCCCTAGATACGTGGGTCCTTTCAAGATCATTGGCAAAAGAGGCGACCTCACCTATCAACTTGAGCTTCCTTCCAACTTCGCGAACCTGCACAATGTGTTCCACGTGTCACAGCTCCGCAAGTGCTTCAAGACGCCTGAGCGCACTATCAACTTCGAAGAGATTGACCTCCAAGAAGATTTGTCTTATCATGAGCACCCCGTTGCTATTCTTGAAGAAACTGAGCGCAAGACTCGCAACAAGTCAATCAAATTCCTGAAAGTGAAGTGGTTGCACCATTCCGACCGGGAAGCCACCTGGGAATGCGAGGACCATCTCCGTTCCGAATATCCAGAGTTCTTTCAGTCCTAGATCTCGGGACGAGATCCTCTCGTAGTGGTGGAGTGTTGTAACACCCCGGATGTAACTTTCCATATTTGTAACTCCAACTCTTGCCATTTTCGGCTATGTGTTATGATATTCCCTCCGTGGTCGGGTTTTGTCTTTCGTTTTGCATTTTGTTCATGCCATGCATTTCATGTCATGTCATCATGTGCATTGCATTTGCATACGTGTTCGTCTCATGCATCCGAGCATTTTCCCCGTTGTCCGTTTTGCAATCCGGCGCTCCCATCTCCTCCGGCGCACCCCTCTTGTTTTCTTTCATGAGCGGGTGTCTAATGTTCTCGAAATGGACCGAGGCTTGTCAAGTGGCCTTAGTATACCACCGGTAGACCACCGGTCAAGTTTCGTTCCATTTGGAGGTCGTTTGGTACTCCAACGGTTAACCGGGCAACCGCAAAGTCCATTTGTGTGTTCCAGCAAAACCCCCTCTCTAAACAGCCCAAAACCCACCAAACTCTCTTCCATGCTCTAGGTCGTTCGATCACGATCGTGTGGGCGAAAACCGCACCTCATTTTGACTCTCCTAGCTCCCTCTACCTATATATTTGCATCCCTCCCGAAATACGTTCGCAGTCCAACCCTAACCTCGTCCCCTCCGCGCCGCCGGACAAAATTTCCCACCGACGAACATGTCCGGCCGCCGCCCCGGCCAATAGTG
>NC_057799.1:498150718-498321153 GCF_018294505.1 Triticum aestivum
TATGAGAGAGAGTTGAGTGTTGGGGAGACTATCATTTGACGCACAAGAGTAAGGAGTTCATAATCAACACACCATCAAGATTGTGGAGTTGAACCAAGGAGTTTGTACGGGTAAGGAGATTGCCTACTTAGTGAAGATCTACCCTAGTGAGGCAAGTCCTTCGTGGGCGACGGCCATAGTGGGATAGACAAGGTTTCTTCTTCGTGGACCCTTCGTGGGTGGAGCCCTCCGTGGACTCGTGCAACCATTACCCTTCATGGGTTGAAGTCTCCATCAACGTGGATATACGATAGCACCACCTATCGGAACCACAGATAAAAAATCTCTGTGTCTACATTGCGTTTGCTCCCTCAAACTCCTCCCTTTACCTTCATATGCAATTGTTTTACATTCCGCTGCTATACTCTTAGAATTGCATGTGTAGGTTGATTACTTGAATTGTGCCAAGTTGCTAAAATCTGCCAAGACTTAAAATTGGGAAAAGGCTAGATTTTTATTTGGTCAAGTAGTCTAATCACCCCCTCTGTACACATACTTTGGATCCTACAACCACACTACTGGATTACCATGTGAAAAAAACAAGCATAGATGAAGGGCAAAGACAATCATTGTATCTATTTTGGTTAATGTGCATGGCATGTTGTTCATATCATCAGCCACATCAATAAGATAAAACAGGAGATGACAAGGTGCAAACATGGGCCGCTTCACCACACACTGGATTATAGATCCACAAAAACAAGCATACATATAGGGAGTATTGAGTAATGTGCATGGTATGCATAAGGAATTTTGTTTTACAAGTAAAACTTGGAACTTACGGTTGTTGCGAACATGCATTTTGATAGAAACAGCAAACTAAATAGCAATTAACGATAGGGAGTATGAGCAAATTCAATAACAGTTGAGGATAAAGGCTTTAGAAGGACTGACTTACATTAACAGTTAACACCGGCTTTATAATGCCCTTCTCCATGTCAAAGGAAGGATAACTCAATAATTTCAGCACAGAACCTTCTTCATAAGCATTGCCTGTACTCTACATTTTCTAGAGAGAAGTTATAGATATGATAATACTGGAAGGGATAGAGGATAATGAAGATAAGATGCAGATTGATTCTACATAATCAACTACCAGTCCCTGGAAGTACAAGCGTTACAGGACAAAATGTACTGACAAGAGCAATGGGCTACACTTCTGCACTGGCATTGTCTGTGTATTCAACTTTTTGGTAAGATTAAATATAGATCTGATATTTTTAAGTAATTGGTGGGTGAGGGAGATAAGATGCAGAATGCTACAAGATGAATCAATCCCTCTTCCCATAATAAAAGAGTGTTTTGAACACTGGTGTACTATACAAAACGTTCTTATATTATGGGACGGAGGGAGTAGCTGTTAATGTAAGTACAACGACAGATGACGTTCAGTCCTTACAAGAGGACTGTAGAGCTAAACCTCTTCAAAAGCATTGGGTTGATTCTAAACTTATGTAAGAGTCCATACAGATCTTATAATGTCCACCAAATGGATGATAACGAGGCTAACATGTGTAGTGTTGCTACATGATCAACCAGCTATGAAAGTAAGTATGGTCATACAGGGCAAGAGGTACTCACAAGAGCAATGCAATGTGTAGTATAGTTGCGAGATTTTGTGGTCACTTGAGAATGAATGTTCTTCTGCAAACAGTTTTCATACAAGTGAGACGTTAAGGCACATATAGAAATGTAGTTCAAATTGTGATGTGATATCATAGACAGTACCTTACGTTGTAGACGAGACCAATGTGTAACAAGATTATTCCAGTCACTGTCTGATAAATGTAGCACCGGAGACTTTACAGAAATTTCATTTAGAGGCTTGCCATCGAAGTGCGCTTGCCTCAGGTAGGAACGATACTTCATCAACGAGTGCTTGAAAAGTGCAACCAACCCTTGCTCGTCTTGACTATCCAGTTTGGTCCTCGCCTATTTAAAAGAATGAATCTTGTGTCTTCTGTCAGCAGAAACATATGCAGTAATTGCCATGAATAACATTAGTACATTACTTACGCGTAAGTTGCAGAGGAAGATTGGAAATTGTTCTTTGTCTGTGGTATAATCTTTCCATGAAGGAAAGATGCGCACAAAGTTCCTGACAACAATATAAGCTTCGTCTTGTAAACTGGGAAGAAGTGGAACATGAGTCCTATTTGCTGCAATTGGGGCTCTCTCTCTCTCGTTCGAAAAGGGATTTGGCAACTGGATTTGGTGTACTCTTTGCTGGAATGGGGGTTTTGCGTCGTAGAGCTGGTGCTATGTCAACTGGCATCATCATACTGTTTGTGGCAGTTGGGGTCTACTGAGTTGGGGCATCAGAGATGGCCAGTGTAGTAGGGCTAGAGTCTGGTAGAGTTGTGGCCATGTTTTTTTGGGTCTGGTGATATTGCAACTACACCTAATGGGCTATTTAATTTATCATGTGTCACTACCTTTTCCAAATACTTTGTTCGTGCTCCTCCGCGATCAGCAATCGCCCTCTTCCTTTTGAACGTCTGATACACAAGAACAACATTTGAATGGATAAATATGATATGATGACAGATGGAATATGTACTGAAAATGGATAGGCGGGGCGTATTCACATACACAATGTGTAAACTAAGCTAATGGTAGTGCAACAAAGTAGAAGCAACGCAAAGCATCAGTTGCAAGATATGTGCGACAAATATCACCTTGGAAAGTTAGAGCAAGCACCTTGATGGGTGAATAAGATAGGGCATCTGCCTCTGACTCCTCCACTAGGGAGCTACATTGACTTAGGTCTCCCTCTAGCACAGAATCACTGTTAGGATCATATTCTGAGCATGAATATGTAGGTGGAGAGTGTTTGCATTGCATCCAGACTTGATTTCAGTCCCTTAATGCCAAGTTTGACAGCCATGGCATTGTTCTGCTTTATTCTTTTCATGCGCGCAAGCTCATAATCATTATGATGCTGTTTAGTATCTGAGAGTCATGAAAACATAAAAAGTAGTCAGATTATCTATGGAATGCATTGCAGATTCAACTTGAAGAGTGTCTCCCTATAAACCCCTGTGTATTTAAAGTTCACCCCCAACTGTGCTGACCAGACCACACACAGAAATACAAACCTCTTATGTCTCTATAACAGGCAGACACACATTTCAAAACTAAAGTAGGAACATTAGAATCATATCAAATTCGTATTTGAACAAATAAACTATGGAATTATGAGTGGCATAATGTTTAGCTTCAAGGGTGGAGTGCTGGTAGTGTGACACAAAGCAAGTAGGCAGATTGTATTCCATGTAAAAGATCGAAGTCTATGTAAAAGGTGGAAATGACACTTTCTTTCTATACAATGCAGTGTTCGTCGCCCACACATGATGGAAGAGATCACACAGAGAAATACTATTCACTCATGTCTGCGGTTCCAGTATTTTGAAACAGGGTGGTCCACCCTAAAAGAATATTGACAACAAATATGACAAGGCAAGCATAGAGGTAATGAATTAATCATTACTTGTGAGCTTACTAGGACAAGTATGCAGAATTGTAACTGCAGTAAGAGACCGTCCGAAATCTGAATCAAGAAGTTGGTCTAGCACTTATTGTTTGCAACTAATCGACGTGAATAATTGGATATCATGTCGAATGAGTAAGAAAGACAAGTAAAATTGTCAACAAACCTGGCCTGCAGTAGTAATCTGGGTCAATGTCACTATGATCAACAATCCAAAATGACTAGTGTCTGTTCCTATGACCGGAATTTTGAAACCCTGTGAACTTTACAGGTACTAAAGATTACTGAAATACATCTGAACCATTAAGTGTAGGTAGCACTCAGTACACAACAAACCCTAATGACAGTCCTGCCTAATGAGTAATGAATCAATTAGAAAATGGGTGATGAGGAGTGGCTGCTGAGTGTTGAGGACATATCTCAGGATAAATCAGGTTGGCTTAGTGGCTGCTGCACGCCTGACCCCTGAACGGGCTGGGAAGGTAGGCACGGCGGCGCGCCCGGGCAGTGGTCACGTTGTTGGGCGAGCGGCTCCTGGCCTCCTGTTAGTCCGGCGTCTCTTCCTAGAGTCATGTCGTCCGGGGATGGCAAGTCGCCGGAGAGGCAGGCGGCTGGGGGCGAGTAGAGATCGGAAGCGCAGCAGAACAGCGGGGAATCGGGGCCTGGGCCGACGCAAAATCCCAGGGTGGGCCGCGGCCCAACGTGGGCACCTTGTGGATACACGCCCGAGCGGCGTACATGCATTTTTGAAACTAAATTAGGAACATTTAGCTGACCAATTAAATGATTGTTTTAATAATATCATATTCGTATTTGAACAACTAAGCTTGTTTAGCTTGATGGGTGGAGCAGTGCTATTATGACACGAAGCACGTATGTTGATCGTATAGTGATCATAAAAGGGGGGGAACCCTAAGCATTTTTTAGCAATAGAGGGTTTCCCCTCCGATTTCTATTACAGAAAACACCATGGAACCAACATGATCAATTAAACCCTAAGGATGATCAATTAAACCCTATTATGATTGTGCCATGGCAGATTTAAAGCTGCAAACCGCAGAAATGCTATTTAGCAACCATTGTTTGCTTCGAACTAAGAACTAAATTCTAAGAGCTGAAAAGAAAGTACAGTAACCAAGTTACGATCTATTTTCTGGTTGAGATCAAAAAGTTGAGCAGATATGAAGTACCACCTCTCTTGTGGCGCTGTGTAGGAATTGGGGGTGCGATGGCTGTCGGTGGCGTTGAAGCAGATCTGCGATGGTAGACGGGTGCATCGGGAGATAAGTACTGTTGCGGTGGACAAGAAGGTCGTGTGAGCGGCCCCGACAATGAGGTCGATGGCGCCGATGAAGCGAGAGGACGCGATGCAAGGCTCATGGTCTGTCGCCGTGGATGAGAAACATCCATCCCTAGCAGTGGACGACGCGGTCTTGGTAGGCGCTCCGGCATGGTGGAGGACGGTGGCGATGGATGGGGTGGAGGACGGTGGCGATGGATGGGGTGGAGGACGGCAACGATGGATGGGGTGGTGGACGGAGGAGGCTGGTGTGGGATGGTGTTCTAGCGCAGACGGTGTATGAATGGGAAAATGGAGGGAGAGGTACGGGGAACCATGTTTTTGGGACACGCTGACACGTCTCCAACGTATCTACTTTTCCAAACTCTTTTGCCCGTGTTCTGGACTCTAACTTGCATGATTTGAATGGAACTAACCCGGACTGACGCTGTTTTCAGCAGAAGTGCCATTGTGTTATTTTTGTGCAGAATAAAAAGTTCTCGGAATGACCTGAAAATCCACGGAGATAAGTTTTGGAATATATAAAAAATATTGGTGAAAGAATCAGCAGCAGGGGGCACACCCTAGCCACAAGGGTGGGGGCGCGCCCACCCCCTGGGGCGCGCCCTCCGACCTTGTGGGCCTGCTGGACCTCCACCGACCTCAACTCCAACTCCATGTATTCACTTTCGGGGAGGAAAAAATCAGAGAGAAGGATGCATCACGTTTTACGATACAGAGCCGTCGCCAAGCCCTGTTCTTCCTCGGGAAGGCAGTTCTGGAGTCCGCTCGGGGCTCCGGAGAGGGGAATCCGTCGCCATCGTAATCATCAACCATCCTCCATCACCAATTTCATGACGCTCACCGCCGTGCGTGAGTAATTCCATTATAGGCTTGCTGGACCATGATGGGTTGGATGAGATTTACCATGTAATCGAGTTAGTTTTGTTAGGGTTTGATTCTTAGTATCCACTATGTTCTAAGATTGGTGTTGCTATGACTTTGCTATGCTTAATGCTTGTCACTAGGGCCCGAGTGCCATGGACTCAGATCTGAACCCTTTATGTTTTCATGAATATATTTGTGCTCTTGATCCGATATTGCAAGTTATAGTCACCTACTACGTGTTATGATCCGGCAACCCCGGAGTGACAATAGTCGGGACCACTCCCGGTGATGACCGTAGTTTGAGGAGTTCATGTATTCACTAAGTGCTAATGCTTTGGTCCGGTACTCTATTAAAAGGAGGCCTTAATATCCCTTAGTTTCCAATAGGACCCCGCTGCCACGGGAGGGTAGGACAAAAGATGTCATGCAAGTTCTTTTCCATAAGCACGTATGACTATATTCGGAATACATGCCTACATTATATTGATGAACTGGAGCTAGTTCTGTGTCACCCTATGTTATAACCTTTGGATGATGAATGCCATCTGACATAATTATCCATCATTGATCCATTGCCTACGAGCTTTTCACATATTGATCTTTGCTTCGTTACTTTTTCGTTGCCACTGTTACTATTGCTACGAAACTACTACTATCACTTTTGCCACTGTCACCGTTACTTCCATACTGCTTTGCTACTAAATACTTCACTCAGATATTAAGTCTTTCAGGTGTGGTTGAATTGACAACTCAGCAGCTAATACTCAAGAATATTCTTTGGCTCCCCTTGTATCGAATCAATAAATTTGGGTTGAATACTCTACCCTCGAAAACTGTTGTGACCCCCTATACTTGTGGGTTATCAAGACCTTTTTCGGGCGCCGTTGCCAGGGACCATAGCTCTATTGTCTGAGTTACTTGGGATTTATATATGTTGGTCACTATGAGGAATTTGAAAGATCAAAGAACCAAGATTTTCCCTCAACTACGAGGGGAGGTAAGGAACTGCCATCTAGCTCTGCACTTGATTCTCCTTCTGTTTTGAGTAAACTTGCGACACCTACACCTGCTATTGATTCCGATATGTCGCATGTTATTGATGATGCCACTTCTGCTATGAATGATGCTTATGATGATAGTACTTCTATGCTTGATAATACTGTGCTGCTAGGTGAATTTCTTGATGAACAACTTGCTAGGGTTAGAGAGAATGAAATTACTGAAACTAATGATATTATTGAAACTGATGACTATGATTCTCCCCCTAGATATGAATTGCCTGTTGTTCCTGAGGGTTATGTTATGGATGAAGAAACTGCTAGAGACTTCTTTGCTTGCAATGATAGAGAAGATCTTAATAAATTATTAGCTAAGATGAAAGAAAAATCCTTGAATGCTAGAATGAAATATGATCCCGCCTTTTCTACTTCACCTATCTTTGTTACTAATAAGGATTATGAATTCTCTGTCGATCCTGAGTTAATTACTTTGGTTGAATCTGATCCTTTCTATGGTTATGAATCTGAAACAGTTGTGGCACATCTTACAAAATTGAATGATATAGCCACCCTATTTGCTCATGAGGAAAAAATTCGCTATTACTATATTCTTAAATTATTTCCTTTCTTATTCAAGGGTGATGCTAAGATATGGTTTAATTCTCTTGCTCCTAGTTGTGTGCGTAGTCCCCAGGATATGATTTATTACTTCTTTGAAAAATATTTCCCCGCTCATAAGAAACAAGCTGCTTTAAAGGAAATATATAATTTTGTGCAAATTGAAGAAGAGAGTCTCCCACAAGCTTGGGGGAGGCTTCTCCAATTACTAAATGCTTTGCCTGATCATCCTCTCAAGGAAAATGAAATACTTGATATCTTTCATAATGGACTAACCGATGCTTCCAGAGACCACCTGGATAGTTGTGCTGGTTGTGTTTTCAGGGAAAGAACTGTTGAGCAAGATGAATTGCTATTGAATAATATATTGAGTAATGAAAATGATTGGACACTTCCTGAACCAACTCTGAAGCCAACTCCGAAGAAAAGGGGTATTCTATTTCTCAGTCCTGAAGATATGCAAGAGGCAAAGAAATCTATGAAAGAAAAAGGTATTAAAGCTGAAGATGTTAAAAATCTACCACCTATTGAAGAAATACATGGTCTTGATAACCCGACACAGGTAGTAGAGGTAAACTCTCTTCGTAGATTTGATGATGTTAATATTCCTCATAATAAGTCTGCTAGACAATGCTTGGATGAGTTTGATAATTTTATTGTTAAACAAGAAAATTTCAATGCTTATGTTAGTAGACAATTGAAACGTAATGCTTACATGCTTGATCACTAGAGTAATTATATGGATAGTACTGTTAATGATCTTAAGCTTATTAGTAAGCATGCTTCCATGGTTACAAATAAAGTAGAACAAGTACTTAAGGCTCAAGATGAATTGCTTAATGAGTTGAATAATAAGAAAATTATAATGCTGTTAGGGTTATGACTCGAGGTGGTAAGATGACTCAGGAACCTTTTTATCTTGAGGGCCATCCTAAGAGAGTTGAGTAGGATTCTCAAAGAACTAATACTGATGCACCTAGTCCCAGTAATAAAAAGAAAAAGGAAACTGATAGGACTTTGCATGACAGTGAACCTGCTATAGGCACACCTGAGAATCCCAATGATATTTCTATTTCTGACACTGAGACAAAATCTGGTGATGAACATGAACCTAGTGATAATGTTAATAATGATGTTCATGTTGATGCTCAACCTTGTAATGATAATGATGTAGATATTGAACCTGCTGTTGATCTTGATAAACCACAATCAAAGAGTCAACGTTATGATAAGAGAGACTTTGTTGCTAGGAAACATGGTAAAGAAAGAGAACCATGGGTTCCGAAACCCATGTCCTTTCCTCCTAAGCCATCCAAGAAAAAGGATGATGAGGATTTTGAACGCTTTGCTGAAATGATTAGACCTATCTTTTTGCGTATGCGTTTGACTGATATGCTTAAAATGCCTCCTTATGCTAAGTATATGAAAGATATTGTTACAAATAAAAGGAAGATACCGGAAGCTAAAATTTCCACCATGCTTGCAAATTATTCTTTTAAGGGTGGAATACCAAAGAAACTTGGAGATCCAGGAGTACCAACTATACCATGCTCCATTATAAGAAAATATGTTAAAACTGCTTTATGTGATCTTGGAGCCGGTGTTAGTGTTATGCCTTTCTCTATGTATCGTAGACTTGAATTGAATAAGTTGACACCTACTGAAATCTCTTTGCAAATGGCTGATAAATCAACTGCTATACCCATTGGTATTTGTGAGGATGTGCCTGTTGTGATTGCAAACGTTACTATCTTAACGAACTTTGTTATTCTTGATATTCCCGAGGACGATAGTATGTCGATTATCCTTGGTAGACCCTTTTTGAATACTGCAGGGGCTGTTATTGATTGCAACAAAGGCAATGCCACTTTTCATGTTAATGGTAATGAGCATACGGTACACTTTCCGAAGAAACAACCTCATGTGCATACTATCAATTCTATTGGAAAATTTTCAACTATTACTATTGGAGGTTTTGAATTCCCTCTTCCTACTATCAAAAATAAATATATATTCTTATTGTTGGGGACATGCATATCCCCGTTGAGGTAACCTAGTGTTATTCAAAATTCTCCGGTTTCATGTCATTCGGAAGAAGTTTGTTACTAAGACTTGATCAACCTTGTTAATGGATTCCTTTTGATGAGCATGAGTTGGATGAATTTAGAAGGCACAACTCTCTGTACCCATCTTTTACTTTCTATTATTTAGATTAAATAAAGCAAAAATAGTATTTTTTGTCTGTTTTTTGATTTATCCATGCAATAAAAAAATGTCCCGAAAATAAAAGTTCTCCAAATGCCCTGAAAATTGGATATGATTTGTTTTAGAATATTTTAGAATTTCTGGTGCAAGGAACACACCACGGGGCCTCGCCAGCTGGCCACAAGTGGAGGGCGCGCCCCCTGACCTTGTGGGCTCCACGTGGCCCCCCTCCACTTATTCCAGCACCCATCCTCTCCTTCTTCCTCCAGAAAAAATCACTCCATAGCTCAAACTCGTGTTCTTGCTCATCTTGCTGCTATTTTTGATCTCCTTGCTCAAAGCTCCATTCACAAAACTGCTTTGGCGGGACTGTTCCTTGGTATGTGACTCCTCCAATGGTCCAATTAGTTTTTGTTCTAGTGCTTTATTCATTGCAAATATTTGCTGCTGTGGTGACCTTGTTCTTGAGCTTGCATGTCAAATTTATATGGTCCAAAGTAGTTTTAATGCATGATATAGCCTCTAGACACGTGTAGGAGTAGTTGCTACCAATTTTGTTAAGTTTGGTTCACTTTTATTTTGAGTTACTAAAAATTTCAGAAATTTTTCAAAGGAAGAAAATGTTGAGGAGATTGTTGAGAGGCTCCTCGAGCTAGGGTTTGAAGGAAAAAGAAAATGACGAGAAGGAAAAGCCCAAGTATAATCTTCCTCGTGCCGCGGAAATTTGGCCGTGCGAATGGCCATGTCATGCATTCTTACAAGCGGCCAAAATTTATGAGGATTTCTATTATTTGGTTGGGAATGCAGGCATCACTGACTTCCTCCTCGACTGGTGTAATCAGTATCTCTTACTCACTAATACTTTCGTGCAAAATTTTAACTTTCATGCTAGGAAATCACCACCCATGGTAGACTTTCACTTATATGATGAGTACAAGGAAATGACGCTTTATGACTTTTGTGTGATTTGTAAATTACCTATGAAGGTAGCATCGAGGAACCACGTCCTAGCGATGTGGAAGGCCTTATTCATGAAATCACCGTAGGGGAAGGTAGAGGAGTGTCAGGAGCGAGAGTGTCTAGTATTCATCTTCCTGCTTTACGCTATTACTCATTATTTGTCGGGAGATGTTTAATTGGTCGTGGAGAGAGTGGAGGCCTCAGTGCCCCTGACCTCGCTATTTTGCGCTACGCTTTACACGGAGATAGAACGTACAGCTTAGGCGTTATGGTTGCTAGACGGTTGAGTATGAACCGTACAAAGGCTCCTATTTTCGCAGGCATCTTCGCCTCCCGCCTTGCTAAACACTTTGAGATATCCATTAGACATTATGAAAAAGAGGAGAAACTGCTACCCACTATATATTTAGATTATGACAGCATGGTAGCACATAAGTTTATTCGACATGATGAGGAAAAGAGAATTATTTATAACCTGGTATTTAGCGAGAATACTTTTCAGATTATTACCTTGCCTGCACTTGTTCTGTTTGATATGCATTCAGGCAGGTACATTGTTTTTCCCGCGGACATTCATGCATACTGGGAGGGGACACGATCCCCACCTCCTGAGCCAGAGCCATCACCTGATCCATACCAGGAGTCTATTTATCAGTGGGATCCACAGGAGCTCGCTAACAAGTGGAACCCCCAGGATCCTCCTCAGTACACCAGAGAGAACTACTTTGATCCATGGGCATAGACCAACTTAGGCCAAAAGCCTAAGCTTGGGGAGTACGTATTTCTCACCGACATTATATTCATGTTCACACACTCATTTCAGTTCTCGGTGCTCATACTCTTTCATTGTATTATCCATGTTAGTTTATTTCTTTTCTTGCTTTCTTCTTGTGTGTTTGATTAACCTTAAGAAAAACCAAAAAAATTTAGTTGTAGTTAGTTTACTTCCTATGCATGCTTAGTAGTAATATTAATAGAAAACCCAAAAAGATTTCTCATTCTTGTTGGGAGCTTTCCCGTGTAAATAGTTTTTCTCGCTCTTGTTCTTCTTTCTTCAGAAAAAAAAACTCCAAAAATATTTCAGTGTGTTTCTTTGAAATTCTTTTCTTTGGGGGTCGAGAGGAGAAGACCACGATGAAAATGTTGAGTGGCTCTCATGTGCATTATTGTTGATCTAACAAAAGAGTGTAACATCCCAAAATTCTAAATTTTGGAATGTTATATTAAATAAATAGATTTGATTGATTGTTTGATTGAGGTGTGGTTGCTTGTGTGAAATTGAGTGAAATTTGAAACTTTTGAAAGTTAAATGAGAGGGAATAAAAGGACTTTCCCAAACTTTCATTTTTGCATTTATGATCACCGTGAATTCAAATTCATTTCAAATACAAAACCCTAGAGAGAAGATGACATGACTTCTTCCATTTAAATAAATGAAAAGGGTTTTTCAAAATCTTTGAATTTCATTTGGAAATATTTTCCAACTCAGAAACTTTATGCAACTCAATGATTTTCACGAGAGAAGATAAAATGACTTCTTCAAAACATATGAAATATAAGTTGGGAGTTTAAAATGATCAAATTTAAAGTCCTTTTGGAAAATTATTTTCAATTTGGAGTTATTTGGATTTTATTCAAATTATTTTTCTCCAAAAATAAAATATATGGAAAATAGGGTAAAATGATTCCCTACATCAGAAAATTGGAGAGAAATAAATTTGAAATCATTTTGGTATTTTTAAAATGATTTTATTGAATTTTATTAGAGTAGTAGCACTGTTTGATTTATTTGAATTTTTGTAGATTTTATTCAACGATAGAAAAATGTTCAGGTTGTAGGAAATCTTTTTCTGAAAATTTGGATATATTATATGCCTATATAATATTTTTATTTATTTTGTTTTTGTAATTTTTGTTTGTCTGAAAAAATGTTTATTTGAAAAAAAACTTTGGATCGACTAGACCGGGCCGGCCCAGCTCGCTAGGCCACGGCCCAGCCGGCCCACGCCCCAGCGCCGCTCGTCCCCGAGCTCTCGCCGCAGTCCGCTTGTCGCACGGCGTCGCCGCCGCCGTGACCGCGTCGGGCACGCCTCCCCTTGCCCCTCGCCCACGCCAGTCGCCGCCCCTCCCTTGCCCCTTTAAAATGCCGCCCCGGGACCCCCCTCCTCTCCTCGCACCGCGCCACTGCCGCATCACATCTTGCACCACCGCCGCCACGCATCTCGCCGCCGCACTTCGTCGCCGCCACCGCGCCGCGCCGCCGCCAGCCTCGCCAGCGCCGCCCCGCACCACCTCGCCCTGCCGCGCCGTCGCCGGAGCCACCCGCCGCTGCTGCCAATCCGCCGCTGCCGCTCGAGCCGATTCGCTGCCGGTTTTCAAAGAAAACCGCCCCGACCGGTAAAACCTCTAAAACCGATCGATTTTGTTTGTGGTTTGTTTTCAGAAAAAAGACGGTTTATTATTTTTTAGATTAGATTATTTAGTGAATGTTCATTGGTTAGCTTAGTTAGCGAACAGTTTTCATTCGTTAGCGTTCGGTAGCGAACGTTCGTTATTTACTTTTTTCTTTTTCTGTTAGTTTTAGTGAGGGACCTATCCGTAATTTGTTTCTTTACAGTTTAGCCCCTGTTCTTCAAACGGTCACAACTTTTCGCTCGTTTATCCAAATCCAATGAAACCAACGCCCACTTCTTCATTATGATCCCCTCTATCCAGTTAACCAACTTGAACATATTTTTGAAAGTTTTAAATTTTGAATTCAAACAGATTTATATTTGAACTTTGTTTGATCGTACCTTGAGTTTTATAACTCCGTTTGAGTTGATTCTTTTTGCAAATCAAAGCTCTTGACCTAAACTTTCTGATAAGGCCAAAGTCACTCAATTTTGGTACTGTTTTAAATTATTTTCTGTCGCAAGAGTTAACTGCTTGTTTTTGAAGTTTTCCGAGATCTTTTCTTCAATTCTTTTGCATGATTGCTTATGTGTGGTTACTATTGCTTGCTCACGATAGATTGACCGGAGTTTGACGAGTAGAACTATCTGGAGTTATGAGTGCGAATCATCTTCATCAACTGTACAAGGCAAGTTCACACTTTGATCATACCCCTTTCATACCCAGTTTTGACGCATTACTTTCACCCTCAAACATTGCATGGTTAGGAATTGATAACATGTGGGTATTGGGAAGTAGTTGATGAGGTAGGAACCTATTACCTGTTTTATTATCATACCCTTGGGAGTTACTTCTACGTTATGCTCATACTGCTCTGCTACACTCGTAGACGTGGATTGGTTGAGTGTATTCATGACAGATGTGAGAAGTTATCATTAATTGTATTGGGAAGTAGTTGATGAGGTAGGAACCTATTACATGTTTTATTATCAAACCCTTGGGAGTTACTTCTATGTTATGCTCATACTGCTCTGCTACGCTCGTAGACGTGGATTGGTTGAGTGTATTCATGACAGATATGAGAAGTTATCATTAATGGTTAACTTAAGGTGGCTACTTTAATACACATCTGGGTGGATTGGTTGGGGCACCCTGGGGATATACCAGTGGCTTGCCCGGACACCTGGGGATATACCAGTGTTGTCCTAGGAGATCCCGGGGTTATACCGTGTGATCCTCCTATGGTCCGCCACCCAGGCTCAAAGGGATCATAAGATTATTCATGCTATAAACTTCCGTGTGCAGCCACAAGCTATTATGGGCTCTAGCATAGTTGAGTATGTTGCATGACCTCTTCCAGTGGTAGGCTAGCGGATGTAGGGGATGTAGGTTGGTACTGTCTACCCGGGGTTAGAGTTAATGCTTCCGAAAGGCTGTGTCTCGGTCATCCGTTTCTCAAACACCATGAAGTGCGAGAAATCCAACGGAGGAGATCGAGTCTTGTGCGGAAAAGTGCACAAACCTCTGCAGAGTGTACAAACTAATCATGGTTAGCCGTGTCCCCGATTATGGACATCTTGAATATCTGGTTCTTGAATTATCATGTTGATCTCAACACTCTATTTAAATTAATTTGATTGGGTTAATGATTATTTTTTTTGGATTGAGTTGGGGATATACCTTCTCAATATTTTCAAACAACTGTGTAGTTAAATAAAATTTATTCCTTTGAGGTAGGGAAAATTGGCTTTATGCAAAAGTAAACTTAGAGCCTCCACCAGCCATATATGCATGTAGTGATAGCCATTATTCAGCATTGCTCTACAGTGTGAAATTGCCAGTACATTCAATGTACTGACCCTTTGTGGCTGCAACGTCTCATGTTGCAGGATTCTTACAACGAGTAAGTGTTACGTTAGGGTTACGATTTCTACACCCAACTTTGCCGTTGGTGTTGATGGGAATCCACAACCTTGTTGTTACTTCCGCTATGGATTGAGGTAATAGTATTTACGTTACTTTATACATGGGATTTACCTCTATTATAAATCCTCAAGTACTGTGTGTGTCAGCATACCGATCCAAGGATGACACTTAAGCACGGAGACTTGACCGTCTGAGGTCGGGTCGCTACAAAGAGCCCATATTACCTTGTCTTCTCCTCTGAATAAATGTTTGTGGATTCCAGCTTAGTCCAATGCACATGCACTATTATTATTATTCACACCGTTTGGTCGTGCAAGTGAAAGGCAATAATGACGATATATGCTCAAATGATTGAGATGAGGAAAAGCCGGTATGAACTCAACCTATCTTGTTTTTGTAAATATGATTAGTTCATTGTTCCTGATTCAGCCTATTATGAATGAAACATGTTTGCAATGACAATTAGAGATTATAGTTACTCATGCCATGCTGAATTAGCTAGGAGTTTATAATGGTTTACCTTGCGTGCCAACATGGAAATTAAAATGGTTGTGATGTAGTATGATAGGATGGTATCCTCCTTTGAATGATTCGAGTGGCTTGACTTGGCACATGTTCACGCATGTAGTTGAAACAAAATGAACATAGCCACCATGATATTTATGTTCATGGTGATTTATATCCTACTCATGCTTGCATTCAATGTTGGTTAATCTCAATGCATGTTTATGACTGTTGTCGCTCTCTAGTTGGTTGCTTCCTAATCTCTTTCTAGCCTCCACTTGTACTAAGCGGGAATACTGCTTGTGCATCCACTTCCATAAACCCCAAAGTTGTTCCATATGAGTCCACCATACCTTCCTATATGCGGTATTTACCTGACATTCCAAGTAAATTTGCCAGTGCCAACCTCAAAACCTTCAAATGATAATCTATTTTGTATGCTCGAATAGCTCATGTACCAACTAGGGCTGTCAATATCTTCCATGCTAGGTGGGTTACTCTCACGATGAGTGGACTCCGCTCATCATTCATGAGGAAATGGCTGGTAACCGGGATGCCCAGTCCCATGCTCAAAGCAAATCAAATCAAAATAATTGCCAAAAAAACTCCCCTAGGACTGTTGTTAGTTGGACGATACCCGTTGTTTCAGACCGGCCGTGGAGTGTGCTTGTTGGTGGTGGGGGAGTATAAACTTTACCATTCTGTTTGGGAACCGCCTATAATGTATGTAGCATGGAAGATACCGAGATCTCTTGGTTGTTATGTTGACAATGAAAGCATGCCGCTCAAAATATTATTCAATCTCTATTTCAAAACTCGAGCTCTGGAACCTCTGCAAATCCCTGCTTCCCTCTGCGAAGGGCCTATCTATTTACTTTTATTGCTGAGTCATCATGCTCTTATAAAGAGCACCAGTTAGAGAGCACCACTGTCATTTGTATGCATTGTTATTAAGTTATATTGAGTATAATTGTGACTGGATCTCTTTTACCATGAATTACAATGTCTCACTCCTTGATCTTCAGGGGTGCTCTGCATTTATGTTTTGCGGTCTCAGAAAGGGCTAGCGAGATACCATCTTGTTATATCATATCATGATTGTTTTGAGAAAAGTCTTGTCATCCGAGATTTATTATTATTGCTCGCTAGTTGATTATGTCATTGATATGAGTAATCGTGAGACCAAAAAGTTATTGTGAATATGGTTAGTTCATAATCGTTGCTGAAAACTTGAATGCTGGCTTTACATACTTGCAACAACAAGATCAAACAGAGTTTCTAAAAGTTTTTTTATCACTTTCAGTTTATCAACTGAATTGCTTGAGGACAAGCAAAGGTTTAAGCATGGGGGAGTTGATACGTCTCCAACGTATCTACTTTTCTAAACTCTTTTGCCCTTGTTTTGGACTCTAACTTGCATGATTTGATGGAACTAACCCGGACTGACGCTATTTTCAGCATAATTGCCATGGTGTTATTTTTGTGCAGAATAAAAAGTTCTCGGAATGACCTGAAAATCCAAGGAGATACATTTTGGAATATATAAAAAATATTGGCGAAAGAATCAGCAGCAGGGGGCCACAGCCTAGCCACAAGGGTGGGGGCGGGCCCACCCCCCTAGGGCGCGCCCTCCGACCTTGTGGGCCCCCTGGACTTCCACCGACCTCAACTCCAACTCTATATATATATTCACTTTTGCGGAGAAAAAATCAGAGAGAAGGATTCATCGCGTTTTATAATACGGAGCCGCCGCCAAGCCCTGTTCTTCCTCGGGAAGGCATATCTGGAGTTCGTTCGGGGCTCCAGGGAGGGGAATCCGTCGCCATCATCATCATCAACCATCCTCCATCACCAATTTCATGATGCTCACCGTCGTGCATGAGTAATTCCATCGTAGGCTTGCTGGACCGTGATGGGTTGGATGAGATATACCATGTAATCAAGTTAGTTTTGTTAGGGCTTGATCCCTAGTATCCACTATGTTCTAAGATTGATGTTGCTATGACTTTGCTATGCTTAATGCTTGTCACTAGGGCCCGAGTGCCATGAACTCAGATCTGAACCCTTTATGTTTTCATGAATATATTTGTGTTCTTGATCCGATATTGCAAGTTATAGGCACCTACTACGTGTTATGATCCGGCAACCCCGGAGTGACAATAGTCGGGACCACTCCCGGTGATGACCGTAGTTTGAGGAGTTCATGTATTCACTAAGTGCTAATGCTTTGGTCCGGTACTCTATTAAAATGAGGCCTTAATATCCCTTAGTTTCCAATAGGACCCCGCTGCCACAGGAGGGTAGGACAGAAGATTTCATGCAAGTTCTTTTCCATAAGCACGTATGACTATATTCAGAATACATGCCTACATTATATTGATGAACTGGAGCTAGTTCTGTGTCACCCTATGTTATAACCTTTGCATGATGAATGCCATTTGACATAATTATCCATCATTGATCCATTGCCTACGAGCTTTTCACATATTGATCTTTGCTTCGTTACTTTTTCGTTGCCACTATTACAATTTCTACGAAACTACTACTATCACTTTTCCCACTGTCACCATTACTTCCATACTACTTCGCTACTAAATACTTCGCTGCAGATATTAAGTCTTTCAAGTTTGGTTGAATTGACCACTCAGCTGCTAATACTCAATAATATTCTTTGGCTCCCCTTGTGTCGAATCAATAAATTTGGGTTGAATACTCTACCCTCGAAAACTATTGCGATCCCCTATACTTGTGGGTTATCACACGCCTTTCTGAAATATGGGAAAGTTATGAACTTAGCCCCCGTTTAAAATTTGGACGTATCATCGGTTGGGGATAGGATGGTAATCTCGCATCTCCCCAATATTTGCCCAGAGCGATTTCGGGCAAGGAGAGGGTGTTTTGGCACCCACGGTTGGCGCCCACGGTGTAGGAATGGGGCTGACTGGTAGGGCGGTTGTGTCACGTCTGAGTGAAGTTACAAACCTACCCAAATATTTGCCTACATCGATTTCGGCCGAGTCGAGTTTGTTTTGCCGCCCACCGTGTATGAATGGGGAAATGGAGGGAGAGACAGAGGTCTTTCGGACAAGCTTGAATCAAATGTGTTTTGCCGCCCATGTTTGGCGCCCATCGTGTCGTAATGGGCTCAGAGGCGGTCGTGTCACGTCTAATTGAAGTTACTAACCTACCCCTATTGAGAGCAGTGGAAATCGGACCGATGGATTGTCCGTCTAAGGGGTAGACGGTAATTTCCATCTCCCAAACACTGGCTTCGGGCAGCCGACGTGGGAGTGGACATGTTGCCGCTTCTTTCGAACTTTGGGACAATAAGCATCCACATTTCCCTGGCAACTAAATTCGAATCCATTTTGTATTCTTATAAGAATCTTCATAAATCATTCTATGTGTTTTTATATCTTTTCAAAAGCACGACAAAGATGTATTCCACTGTCATATATGAATATGATTTACAAATGCCGATACTCAAATTCAGAAGCTAGAATCTAGTTTAAGGTGAATTCGAATATTTGAAACCACTTTATGTCCAACTCAAGTGTCACACACAGCATAATGTGTACTCCCATTTAGATATGTACACAAGCAATGTCTCAAGATTCAAAATACCGAGTCAATCAACCAATAATGTACAAAACTAACAGACATATAAACACTTATAGATTATATGGATCAATAATATCAACTAACATACATAAGCTAGGCCGTTGTACTTTTTTTTTGCTAGAAGAGCATCATTTTTTTAGCGAAGCTAGTACAGCATCTTGGCCCTTTCAGATGTGTGCCATTTAAGGACCATATATACTACATTTATTGCTGAATGCACATTTAGCCCGATTGGCATATTTGTTGGTCTGGCACAGCAATCAAAATGAAATGTCTCAGAGTCTTATCAATTAATACAGACTTGTGCTAAAAAAATTACAAACCAAAAAACAAAAAACAATTACTACATGATCTCTAAAACAAATGGTTTGATCGATTACATGAACAAACAACACAAAGGTTATTCAACGATGGAAAAACATTTCACCTATGATTTACCAAGTGGGAATTTAATTTCCTTTTTTCCTTCAGGACCTTAACAATGCGGTCAGTCTCAGCTTGCTTCGTTTTGAAATCCACCAAATATTTAATGGTTGTCTTAAGTACTGCTTGTGATTGTGTTGTTTGCTTCCTCAACATGTCAACTTCTTCTCTAAGTGTAGAAGCAGAATCTCTTTCTACCAATAGTTTAGCCTCTAGAGCATCAACAGTTGGCAATTCATGATGCACGATTGGGCTGATGCCACTACTGTGGGATGATACAACGTCCATGGGGACCTCGCTCTTTGATCTTGGGCTAACTTGTTTTGCCATTAAAGTTCCGATTGGATACCGAAAAGTTGAAGTTAGCAAAACATCTCAACTGGGAGTTAGAACAGCAAACCATTTAAACGAACAATGAATTAAAGAGTTTCAATTGGATGCTGAAAAGTAGTTCTTAGCATCATTGTAACCGGTTGCAGCAGCAAAGCAGCTAAACAAACAAGTTTTGCAAAAGGTACCTGTTGTGGCATTGGAGTTTCTCTTGGATCCTGAAAAGTTGAGTAGCCAGTAACGTGATTAGAGCAACCGGTTGCAGCAGCAAAGTAGTTAAACAAACAAGTTTTGCAAAAGGAACCTGTTGTGGCATTGCAGTTTCTCTTGGATCCTGAAAAGTTGAGTAGTCAGTAACTTGATTAGAGCAACAAGTTATAGCAGCAAGCCTGTTACACAAATATATTTTTGAAAATGTACCTGCTGTGCAATTGGACTTCCAATTCGATCCTGAAAACTTGAAGTTGGTAAGATGATTACAACAACAAGTTACAGCAGCAAACCAGGTAAACAAGGAAGTTTCTAAAAACATACCTGTTGTGCCAACGGAGTTTCAGTTGGATCCTGCAAACTTGAATGTTAGCAATCATAAATAAAGTGTTGAAAGAGCCATAAGAAACTAACATCCAACTAGTAAAACTAACCAGTTTTGGCAACGTATTTAATTACACAAGAACTAATAAAACTAACAAGTTCTTGGCAACGTATTAAAGTAACAAGTCGGTACCGTTTACCAGCAACACTGACATCTGTAAATTTATTTGATGTAAGCAAAATGATTCCAACACACACACACACACATATATATATACAATTTAAAATTCGGTGTCCCTCATATAAACCTGACAGTTGTCTATCTATGAACATGCAAACATTACTAGTGCTACAAGTGATAACAACAAACCATTTAAACAAACGGGGTATCAGAACATAAATTACACGTGAATTCTGTTGCACCCTAGAACTACATATGACCAGCTATCTACGTGCTTAAGTAGCTATTTAAGTTCAGGCAAACATGTAATTCTTAACAGTAAGTACCAAACACATAGATAGGCGCAATCTATAATAGGATTAACAGGCTATGGCATTATGTAATTAGTAGCAAACAGAATTAAGCCAAGCAAAGTAATTGAACAATTTTGCAATAAGTGGCTAACTAAAATTCCGAGAAGCAGGTAACTGAACTTACGCTAGCTCTTTGTACAGGCACACAACAACTTCTTTTTCGCTTACAAGGTTCTACGAAGGATTACATGGCATCAATTGCTTGGATACGCAGTCCCAATATTCTTTCTTCCCACACTGCATTGGTAAGTCGAATGGTTAATCTGATAAGATGGTGCGTCCTTGATATGTTATATGAGGACGGGTTGTCAGACTAGTTGTAGCAAGACACATCAGACTGGCTTTTACTGTATATTTCATGTGATTACATTTGGCATATTGAGATCTAAGCAATCCACAATAGGATGGAAAGACTGGCAGCCTTCACATTATTGGTGAACTTAGTTCATAGAAACAAGCAATTCAACCATTATGTGGGTAAATGAAAAGCGCCACTGGAATATTTTTCGCTACCCCAATCATACACGCAAAAAGGGGCGATGCCATCGTAGGGGCTGGTATGGGCGGCCACCTCGGGTGGCTGGAAAGTGTGCACCTAGTTTGAGTCGTCCAGGTTGGGCCAGGCTAGTTTTGTTCATCCCAGCGCACAAGCAGGCAATGTAAAAAATGAAGGAAAACGTTTCAATTTGGATGGGTCAATAAGGAAAGTGCAAGGCAGGCCCTATAGCAGGCTCGCAGCCCAAACAAGCACCTCCCATATCAATTGACAGCAGGAAAAATCCCAATTCATTCGCTCCAGCCTCCAGTCTGGTTCGCTCCTAACCTAGCCGCCGCTGGACAGACTGACACGGCACTTCCTCGCGCCCTCGTTGGACGCCACTCGCCGGGCTTCAAGCGAATGGAAGGACAAGAAGATGAAGATCAAACCCTGGGTGTAGCCTGCGTGGGACGCAGCGGCGGCAGCACGGGCATGGCATCGAGCTTGCGAAAACGGACAGTCACAACTTGCAAGAGCAGCATGTGCAACGGGCAGGTACATCACATCCCTGATTATATATAATTCAACTGTTCAATTTCTGGCCAATAGTTAACCTGACGGTGTTGTAAAACTGCTTGTATGTAGGGAATCTATGAGAAAATGAAACCAATTTCTACTTATTTTATAACTCCCCCAATCAATACTGAACTTACTGAACCTGATGTATCTAATCAAGTTTCCGGTGCAAACATACAAGCTCATGTTGTTCTTGAGACTGAAATGTCTAATGAATAGACTTCTAATGAAGGATTTTATGCAAACATTTTACATGCTCCTGGTGATGAACATATAGTGTCTAATGAGGGATCTAATGCAAGCATTTTGCAAGCTCCCATTGAAGGATTTTTTGTGTAATGATGATCTGCTATGTTGAGAGAGACATAGAGATTTGCAGGAATTGATGACAAGCAAATTATAGTACATTTTCATGGCTTGAAGAAATGTCGAGGCCATCTACCAGAAAGTCCCCGTATCATGACAACGTAGCATAAATACTTTCTAATCTGTTGTTTGAAACTATTGGCATACTTGTGCAGGATAGATATATTGATATGCAGTTTGCGCACTCGTTATAGGTGCAATTACACTTTGATATTTTCAGCCAGAGAACGAATAATTCAAGCAGGTACAAACCATGTTAGTAGTCCTTGTACACCATCACTACAAAAAAATACACTTCCGTGATGATACGTGTTTGTCATAGTAGGTCGCGTTTTTTGTCATGCATGTACATCCATGACAAATTTATGACAGAATCAAGATAGTCATACCTGTGCTGTCATAGAAGTGTTCCATGACATTACCAAAATTATCATCACGGAAGTGTCCACTTCCATGACGATAAATCGCGCGTCACAGAAGTGCTTTCGTCAAGGGTGACCGACACGTGGCATCCACCGTAACGGAACGCCGTTAAGCTATCAGGTCGGGTTTTGGATCCGATAACCCATTAACAGCCCCGACCAATGGGGATTTACAACGTGTAAAATCATCATTGGCTAGAGGAAACACATGTCGGCTCATCGTTGGGACAGATGTCATCCACTCACTGGACAGAAGGTGCCTATGATACGTCGACACGTGGCACGGCCCAACAGTGGCCCATTCCTGTGAAAAGGCCGGCCCGTTTGACTTGGTCAAAAGCTGGCGGGCCGGCCCATGGAAAGCCTGTTAACGGCCTGTTCGCATATAGCCCATTTACAGCCCGCTAACCCAAGGCCCGTTAAGCCCTATCCGAATTAGGCCCAGTAGCATCATCTAGGCCATCCAATATGATTCCAGCCCGTTTTCACTTCTGGCCCATGTATAGCCCATGACGTCTTTCGGCCCATATGAGGCCCTTTGTAACTCTTGGTCCATTAGCGGCCCGTGCTGAAACTGGCCTGTAATGAACAGTGTATTACTTTACACCCATTAACGGCCCGTTGTGAAACTGGCCCGTAATGAACAGTGTATCCCTTTATACCCATTAACGGCCCGTTATTCCGTTGGGCCGTTTCCAGCCCAAGTTAACTTTCGGCCTTCTGAGGGGCCATTTATTCTTGGGCTCATTTGCAGCATTCGGTTACTTACGGCCCGTTACTGTCATTTTCTTCTTGTGGGCCAAATTCATCCCGTCGTTATAGTCGGTCCGTTTGTGGACCGTTAGTCTGTTGGGCCATTTTCATAGCATCACCAAATACGGCCTATTAACGGCCCGTTATGGTCAGCCCATAAAACGTGCGATTTCCATTAAAGGCCCGTCTACGGCCCATTAAAGGCCCATACAAGACCCATAAATGAGTCGGCGGCCCATGGATCCTACAAGACGTAGAAGGCCCATGGATCCTACGAGACGTACAAGGCCCATGGATCCTACGAGACATACAAGGCCCATGGATCCTATGAGACGTAGAAGGCCCATGGATCCTACGAGACGTAGAAGGCCCATGGATCCTACGAGATGTAGAAGGCACCTGGATCCGACGACCCGTGAAGGGCCATGGGCGGGCGAGTTGGCCCCCGTTTGAACGATATAGCATATTCAAAGAATTATCCTACTCAATACTATACAACAAAGAGATCAAGGCATAGAAAGGTAGAATAATCCTACACTATACAATAAAGAAATTACAGCCGATTATACCCACTGGGCATTATGGTTCAGCACAGGTGATAATAAAGCATACACAAACAGCAAATTACATACACTGGGCAAATACAGCTCATACATCATGGACGCGCATCAACTTAACTCCATTAGAACTATAATATCTTCAGAAAATAGGATTGGCCGGATTCAGATAGCACAAATTTCAGTCTGCAAAATCTCCCATTCCTTCATGGTTACCTCAGTGTCTTGTTTCATTTTTTTGACTCCTGCATCTAATACCTGCATGTCCAGTCTCAACTTGTTGATTATACGTTGACAATCATGTACACGTTGTCTTGCCACCTCTAGTTGATGCTCGAGAACATCAGCACATTCCAATTCCAATCCATAATCATTCGGTAATGGCCATGCCGCACTGCTCGCAGATCTTTGTGTTGATGTCACTTCATCCTGAAATGTTTCTGTAAGTACACATGACTAGGGTGAAAATATAGTTACAACAGTCAAGCGAACAAGACACTATTTTGTACTACATGGCAAAACAAGACTAACAATAATGTTACACGTCACTTTCAAAAAAAATGTTACACGTCATGAAGCATAAGCAGGTGATATTTGAAAAATTATAAAAAAGATAGTCTATGCAGCCTGCATACAGAAATCCCTCTTAGCTCACCAGAGGAGCATGATGTTGGGGCCCAATCGAAAACACAGACAAGTTATAAATTTAGACAGCACGTTGCGTATAAGTAAGCAACCAGTTGGCCATTCTGTGCCTCAATTAAAGTCTTAGGGAGCATAATGAACAGCAGAGGGTTTCATACAAACATACTACAGCAGGCAAAACTATGCAATCATTAGCGTAGTATAAACTAGATTGGGAGCCTCATGCAATAATAGTTGGTTAATAGACTTCAAAGCTTCAGCCACACTTCGGCAGAGTAATTAAATGGTAAGGCCTTTAATTATGTCAACTAATAGTGATACAAGTACCGAACATCAGGCATGATTATTTGGGCATCTCATTAACTGAGGACAAATAAAGCAATTGAAAAGAGAAAATTAACTATGCCTGAAACAAACAAGGAATTGAACTGTTGAGTTGCATACAGTGACTTACCTTAGCAGGTTGAAAAGGCTCGGCGCAGCTCCTACTTCTCTTGCAAGGCTCCTTCCTAACATCTTGTACTTGGAAATCCTCAATCTTATCTTCATTGGACCTCCTCTGCAAGGTGACACAAACTAGTTACTCGTCTCCTTGGAAGATAAATATGCATACTTTCCAGTCTGTGAACACAAAAGGATGAGATTATAACAAAACAACACCACATAATGAAACATGCCGCATCTCTTGCACTTGCACACAATGAAATGAGCATTTACTATGTCTGCACTATGTAAAAACTAGGCATACCTTCGAACTGGATCTCCAGGTACTCTTGGAGAGCATACTGTAATGTACAGCCAAACCTTTATGTCACCTATGAGTTAGACAAGGCCCCACTACAGCAGCCCTTAGTGTTAAAATCGTTGACAAGCTCTGTTAGAGTGTTAGGTCAAGAACAACAAGTAATCAAAGAAAACAGTCCTAGTATGGCTGGCTGATGCCAACAAGCAATTGAACAGATGTGTGAGCAAATCTTACATATCAAGAAAAGAAGCAAAGAAGGAGGCTTAAAGACCATCACTTGACTGACCAGATTTTAGGGGCATTTAAACATCATGTGCAATTTATGAACTAACATAAACATTGCATATTCCAGATTCTACAATGGAATGCACATGTATTAGGTTATGCCATGTATGATGATGCCTAAATGTACAGATAGCAGGCAGGAGTGATTCATCATTGCACGCACAATTGAATTGCAGGTTAAGGGCCAGTTCGATTCCGCCTTTTCAGGGCATATTGTCAAAATAAGCCATAAAAGATGTAAAGAAGTCATTTTTGAGTTATGGGCTTGGGCTTAACTAATTCCGCTTTGGAGGGGGGTGTTTCGGGTAGAACCTCACTAAAAATTGAAGGGAAGGGGAATAGTGAAATGACTCTGTTGTCTGCCTATATTACACTCAAAATGCAACTGCTGACGCCCGTGTCACACCTGACCCTCAAGTAAAAACAAACACGCAAGCATTCATTGCCCTGCCCGCTTGCATCTCCTCTCCCCTTTCCCTCTACCTCGATCCCCTGCCTGCAGCACTAGGGTTCCTCCAGCGAGCCGTCGCCACTGGTCCCATCTGGCCTGGTCCTCGACGATGCTATGTCCAACTAGGCTACATGGCCGGCGGGTAGGGGCAAATCTCCCTGGCTGCTCCTCCCTCTGGCGTCGCCCCTCATTCTCATGGTCTCCAGCAGCTGCTCCACTGTGGTTCGTCCAACGCACTACTCCGGCGGGCGCTGCACAACTACGGCTGATGCCACACTGTGGCAGAAGGCACCTTATTCCCCCTCCCCTCCTCCCAGGCCATGGCCTTGAGGTGCTGTTGAAGGATGAGCTCATCCAACAAGGTGAGGATCTCCTCTGATTTTTTGCCAAATTTTCATTCTGATCCACTATACGATGAATTGCTATGAGCTGCTTCTGCTGCTGCTATATGATGCATTGCTATGAGCTGCTCCTGCTGCTGCTATATGATGAATTGCTATGAGCTACTGCTGCTGTATGATGAGTTGCTATGAGCTGCTGCTGCTGCTATATGATGAATTGCTATGAGCTGCTGCTGCTATATGATGAGTTGCTACAAGCTGCTCCTACTGCTGCTATATGATGAATTGCTATGAGCTGCTCCTGCTGCTGCTATATGATGAATTGCTATGAGCTGCTCCTGCTGCTGCTATATGATGAATTGCTATGAGCTGCTGCTGGTATATGATGAATTGCAGACTGCTGCTGCTGTATGATGAGTTGCTATGAGCTGCTGCTGCTATATGATGCTTTCAGGTGGTGCTGCTATACGATAATAACCAGCCACTTGGACCATCGAATTTCAATAAATAATTGTTCTTCATTTAAATGTGGGTCATGCGTTCTTCGTTTAAATTAGGCAATGGGATCTCTATGGAAAACATTGACCAAAGTAGATTGTGCCAAGTAGATGGTATCTTTGTATTTGCATTTTGAGCAAATAGTGATGGTCTGTTTTCCTATCATATTAATTACTGCACTGGGTTCAATTTGTGATGTTTGCAAGTCAAATTAATTTCCATATGGGCAGCAAAATGAAAAAATATAATGCAATCTAGACTTTCCACTGATCATACCAAAGATAAGCTGAAAACGCAATGAAAAGAACTGGTTGGCTTATTACATGGAGCTTATATTCACAGGTGCTTATTTTCTTAGGATAACTCGTAATAACTGTCCCTAAGAAACTTGGCTAATAGAACTGGCATACAAATAACATGTCACGATGATTGCAATGGAGGAGTGACGTACCATAGCACACTGTATAGGCTCACCGCTGCCTCTCCTTTTTTTGCGATGTTCCATGAAATTGCCACATACATCTTGTACTTTTTCATTGTGTAACCCTATCTGCAAGTTGACACGGCTAATTTCAGACATCTCTACATGATACTACATTGCATATCCCTTGCGCATATTTAAACCACCAATTAACGATTGTGTGCGTACCATAAACTAGCCATGACTCTGTATGCTGGACTAGCAGGCACTCTAAGGGAGCCTAATGTAGTGCACTGGAATTCCTACATGCCACCTACGATTTTGTGTAATGTACTGCCCCTGTTCCTAAATATATGTCTTTGTAGAGATTCCAGTATGGACCACATACAGATGTATATAGATGCATTTTCGAGTGTAGATTCACTCATTTTGCTCTGTATGTAGCCTATAGTGGAATCTCTAGAATGACTTATATTTAGGAACGGAGGTACGAGGTAGTATCATGTATGACATCGACATATCTAATTTAGCAGCCAGTAGTAGAAATCATTGTCTACACAAAGGGATTACTGGTCGAAAATCCTAGCAAAGCACGCTGGCAGGCACAGAACAATACAAGAGAGAGAGAGACGCGCTTACAAGATCATAGCAATGCCTCAGTCTAGGATCTTGGTTGGCCAAGCTGTTAGATCCTGAAGAAACATCGTCCTTGTAGTTTTTGCCAGCTGCATAATAGGTAACAGCGACCGGTTAGTATATTTGAAGTACATCGGGCAGGTGATGCTGGACGGGTTTAAAGCTGACAAGTACCTAGGCCGTGGCGGGTGCTTGGCATCTCTCCAGACGGTGGGAATCAGGTTAGAAACGTCGAGGGTGATGACGCTGCGCTGGCTGTCGGGGTCTAATAAGGAGATCTAGAACCGTCGAGTAGGGTGTTTGTGGAGCGGCTCCGGTAGGGTGGACTACGGTGTGGGCGAATCGGATCTGTGGTCGTGGACGAGGGCGTAGGTGAAGCTGCTCCGATGGTTGGGTTAAGGATGGTGTCGACGTCGCGGATCTGCGGCCGTGGATGGGGCGTCAGAAGCTGCTCCGGTGGTTGGGTTAAGGATGGTGTCGACGATGCGGATCTGCGGCCGTGGACGGGGCGTCAGAAGCTGCTCCGGTGGTTGGGTTAAGGATGGTGTCGACGATGCGGATCTGCGGCCGTGGACGGGGCGTCAGAAGCTGCTCTGGTAGGTTGGATGAGGGTGCGAGGAAGCGGATCTGAGGCCGTGGACTTGTGAGTTGGCAAAGCGGCCCCGGTAGGGTTGAGAATGGTATAGGCGAAGCTACTCCGGTAGGGTTGACGATGGTGTCGGCGAAGCGGCTCCGGTAGGGTTGAGGAAGGTGTCGGCGAAGCGGCTCCCATAGGGTTGAGGAAGGTGTCGGCGAAGAGGATCAGAGGCCGTCGGTGGGGCGGCTCCGGGGGGTGTGGACGACGTGTCTCCGATGGGGAGTACGAATAAGCCGCTGCAGATGTGCGGCGGTTGACGAGAGTACCGACGAAGCAGATCCGGCGCCGTGGACAAGGCCGGCACTAAATGGGCTGTGGTACAGTGGTGGATGAGCAGTCTACTTGTTTCTAGGGGAGGTGGGAGGGGTAGATGCGGCCGTAGAAGCAGATCCGGCGAGGTGGACGCCGCTGGCAGTGAATGGGCTATGGTACGCCGGTGGATGAGCAGTCTAGAGTTTCAAGAGGGGAGGGCAGAAAGGGCGATGAAGTACGAACGACGTGATGTAAGATGCTCTGGTGCTGTGGAGTTAGTCGATTTTGCGGGAGGGGGAGAGGAAATGGGGGTGCCGTGTAGTGGGGGAACTGGAAGTTACCAAAGCGGCCCCGACCTATCATGTAGATGAGGGCGGTATTGTAACTATTGGTCTCCGTGCACCAAGGACAAAAGGGGGATTTCGCATGCTAAAGACTAAGGTGGCGGAAATTTTAGAAGGAGGCGGGAGATTTTGCCGCCCGCGGGATCGTTCGTATCCAGTTTCAACTAATTTTGGACCGTGCTAGCGGGAAGGTCATGCTAGACTGTGTACACGGGGCACGCGTCAGCAGTTAATAACTGGTGTGAAGTCCACCCCAGAAAAAAAGACAATAACTCGGGATGATGCGCCGATAACTTGGACGTTCACACGGGCGCGACCAATCATACGGGTGTAGTGGCGCGTTCACAAAAAGAGGGATCAAACGCTCAGCCTATGTATTTCTCGTGTAAATAGATAATTTAGTGCCATTGGTTATTTACTTTAAACATAATGCATTGACGTGTTAGTGTAGAGGCGCACAAAAAGAAATGGATATTGTAGTCAGCTACTTAAAAGTGTTACCTCATATGATTACATAGCCTCCATTTCATAAATTGCGTACCCGTTGAATTCATATATGAATATTACATATATTACTTCAAAATAGAAACTTAAATCATCCAAGACTAATGAATTTGAATGCAAGAGTAACAATGGTGCATATACATGATAGCTACATTGGTTGTTTGAAGAAACATCACTGTAACTTTGGCATGCACAACTGAAAAGGTTTATTTAAATAGAAAAAATGTGATATGTGAGTGTCCAATCTTTATAGCGTTGAATCGATATTGTACCTTTGGCCACGATACGAAGTAGATATTGACTTATGTTCAAGCGATGCACGTCCACGATCGCTAGATAGTGATACGTGAATGAATTGTGCAATCTCTCTCACACGCATACATATCTCATTTCCCTGTGGGCATCGGAATCACACACGCGCACTTCGTGTATTTCTCTCCCTCCGTCAGGGTTAAATTCGTCTTTCTACCCCGTCCTACAAGTCTCTCACACAGAAACACACACGCTCTCTATGTCTAACACGCCCACCCCTTTAATTCCGCCCACCCACAGCCACTAATGTCTCAAAGTATAATAATGTCTCTCACACATATGCTATCTACCTATCCCTTAATATAGCTAGATATGTGTCACACAAACTCCTTCTCCCTACTAGCAAGATGCCCATGCGTTGCACGGAACATCAAGATGCATTTGTATGAGAAGTTTATCTTGTGGGAGAAAAGGATGAACGAGGGAATGCCTTATTTGCAAATGCGGAGAGGGGTGTGGGTATCTTTTTGCAAAATTGCCATAGTTTCCTTCCTGTCCGTCGGATATAAATCGGATGGCCTATATTGCAGGATGGCAGGAACACCATCATCACCAACTCTGTTTTTTATAAGAGTAGAGATATGTGAGTGTCACTGCCCCCCCCCCACACACACCCACACTTCCCAACACCGAAGGAGTAGGGTGACACCTCGATCTTGATACTAATCTATCGACTGGCTTCTCTCTCAAACATACACACACACACTACCCGGCACCGAAGGAGTAGGGTGGCACATCGATCTTGATAATAATCTATCTACTCCTCTTTCAAACACACACACACACACACACACTCGCTAGTTGTGCCTCTGTGCCTACCGCGCACACTCTCGATACGTCTTTCTCTCCCCCCCCCAACAATGACAGCAGAAGGGTGACAACTCGATCTGATCATAATCTGTCAATTGGTTTCTCTCTCAAACATTGTGTCTCGGTGCCTCGCTCGGTAGCCCCCTCGATATGTAGACTTCTCGCGCGCGCACAGCTGTAGTGACGATGACGCTGAACCCAGTGTGCCTTGTTTTTACCGGCCTCATGTGATAGTTTTCACCCTGTTTTCTGTTAATTAACAAGGCAACCTTTTCTTTGTTACTACTAGTGAATCTGAAATCATTCGGGGCAGACATAAAATATATCACTTCAACCCAATTATCGCAGCAACTATTTTAAAAGAAATTAGCTAGCTGCCCGTGCGTTGCACGGAACATCAAGATGCATTTGTATGAGTAGTTTATCTTGTGAGAGAAAAGGTTGAACGAGGGAAGGCCTTATTTGCGAACGTGGAGAGACGTGTGGGTATATTTTTGCAAAATTGCCATAGTTTCTTTCCTATCCGTTAGATATAAATCCGACGGCCTATATTGCAGGATGGCACGCACACCATCATCACCAACTCTGTTTTCTACTCCCTCCGTCCGAAAATACTTGTCATCAAAATGGATAAAAAGAGATGTATCTAAAACTAAAATACGTCTAGATACATTTCCTTTTATCCATTTTGATGACAAGTATTTCCGGACGGAGGGAGTATTTGTCTTTTTAGAGATTTCAACAAGTGACTATGACCGGACCTTACCAACATACTCAAAAAAGTAGTCCATAATTTTGATGTTACCCTCTTTTCTTGGCGGTGCAGTGCCATCTGGATACCTCATAAATAAATCAAGGACAAATCTGACCCCTTCCTGAAAAGACATACGGAGCAAAATGAGTGAATCTACACTCTAAAATATGTCTACATACACATCCGTATGTGGTAGTCCATTTGAAATCTGAAAAAGACAAATATTTAGGAACGAATGGAGTATATATAAGAGTAGACATGGAGATATATCTCCAGCATGGTCTACAACAAAAATGTGCTGGGCTGGTTAGCGCCGGATGCTCGCAACGCGATGACATGAGTTCGAATTCTGTCTTTTAACTTTATATTTTTATATTATATATTACTCTACTTATTTAATATATACTTCTTTCGCTACTGTACTGACAGTGGAACCCACAGAGTACTTAGAATACAAGATTAAGGATGGACTTGTTTCTTTTTAACTTTCTGTACGAAGCTGTAGCCACCCTGCAAGTCACGTGTACACTGTACATGCAATTAACTTTTTATAGAGGGACAATCATACAGGCAATTAACTCAAATGGATTGGATGTCACTCTATTATTTCCAGCATAAAGAGCATCTCCAACGGCAGCCGGCAAATTTCCTCCCGCTTCCTTAAGCGGAGGACGACATCAAACGCCAGCGGCATACATTTTTACAACTCTAACCAACCAGATGAAATTCGTGCAAACACGGACTGATTTCGTATAAGCACGAAGGATTTGGTATAAAAAAGCCGGATCTTCATATAAATATGATGGATTTCATTACATTTACATGAACTAAGAGGTGCCAATCCGGCTCTCTTGTATAATTAATACTCCCTCCGTCCGGAAATACTTGTCCTAGAAATGGATGTATCTAGACTTATTTTAGTTCTAAATGGCCGCCCACGGATCCCTTTGTCTTCCTCATGTCTGTCAGACACTTGCGGGGTCGACGAAGGTCGTTGGAAGAGACGAAGCAGCAAAGAAACCACCTGAATCCGCGGTCGTCGCCTCGGCGGTGGCCTTCATGGGTCCCAAGTGGCGGCGGCCTCCCGTGTTCTACTTCTCCTCGATGATGGCGGCGAACATGGAGAAGCTGGCCACCGACTTGTCGCTCTCCACGCACCCGGCTTCTGTCTCTGCCTGCATGGCGCTGCCGCAGGCACGGGAGGCGCGCCCACAGACACGGGAGGCGCGGCCACCTTAGACACTGGTGGCGCGGTACGACGCGGCAGCGACGGCGCCCGTACTGGCATGCTAGCCGCCGTGCCGGTGTGGAGCAACTCGCCACTCCTCATCGAGCTGAGCTGGAGCGGCGAGTTGCTGAACCACGCGTCTGCTTGGGCGGCAACTGGCTCCGTCGGGCCAAGCGAGGTTGGTGAAGCACCGAGCGGCCTCGCCCGTATCCGGAGGGCTCGGCGAGCCACCCAGCCGGGTAATATGCCGAAGAACGGCTCATCGGAAGCCATCGGAAGAGTGGAGAAAATGGTGAAGGAGGAGATGGGGGAGCGGCGGAGGGGTGCGATTCTTGCCTGCTGTCTGTCTGGCCTCGTGTAAATAGAGGGCGGACGGTAGGAGCTTGGCCGGCGTCTGGCCTCGTTTAAACTGAGGGCGGACGGGAGGAGCTCGGCCGGTGTTGCGTTTAATTCCGGCCCGCTCATGAACGGACGTCTGGCAGGAGTAGGATTCTCGGTTTGCATGCGGGTTTAACGGAGGGGTTTAATGGAGGCGCCGGGCGTGCAGCGGGCGGCGCAGTACTATTCGATTTGACAGCAGTAATGAGCCGTCAAATCACAAAGGCCCTCGCCTCTCGTGAAACCGACCGAGCTAGACTGCCCCGCCCTCTAGCCTTTTAAAAAATGTATATACTCCACTTTTGTACAGTAGTAGTATCGATGGATTGCGCCATGGAGCAAAGCTTGAAATTAACAAAAGGTGGTACATATAGAGAGCGCTCGTCGCCAAATTATGCATATAGTACTATTAAAAAGGCTTGTCACAATAATGGTGTCCAGCACAAGTGCACAACCCACCCCTCAAATAAAACTAAGCACCCTGGAATTCTTTGACAAAACTAAGCACCCTGAAATTCTTTGACAACTAAACTGCTGGCTATATGATGTTGGCCATATATATTGTACGTATATAATGTGAAGAAACGAGTGGTAGTACTATACCAACTAAAAGATGAAATGTAAGAAATACTAGTATGTACGTACTGAAGAGTTAAAGTAACAAGAAGAAACATAACATAGTTCTGCTGGGGGCTCAGCACAACACACCCCTCAAATTAAATTAAGCACACCTGAAATTAAACTTTGCAACTATTCCGGTAGACACTGCATTAGAACCACCATGAGCAACGACACTGCCACCTTACTCGGAGTCCTCGTCCACGTCCTCGACTTCGTCCTTGTCCCTCTTCCTCTTGGCCGATACTTCTTTGCTTGAACCGCACACTTGGCTGTTGCTCTTCATCCAACCCTTGTAGATATTGAAGCAAAGGTAGCCATCCATTGCAGCGTAGTGGATGTGGTCTATATCTAGTACATTCCGCTGCCATGCATGACGATGAAACGTGTATGGAGGTTTCTCCAGTTTACCGTACGAAGGATGAACCATGGCTCCTGCCAGGGTCAGCATTGAAGGCTGACGAGAGGACACCAGCCGATTCTTCTGGAGGTCGAAGGTGTTGCCTACAACGAGGCCTATCCGACGCAGGACTTCTTTGTCGTTACCAAAGTCTACAGTAACGAATTTGACTAGGTTGCTCTCGAGGAAGTCCTTAAAATCCTGGCACTCAACGTCGGCATGGCATATGTGGTAGACCAAGCATAAGTCATGCACGCAAACCTGGATCACGGCGGGCTTCTTCCTCTCTTCGTCCTTTAGATCCTTCTCTCGTCCCAGGACTGTGGTGTACTCAACATCTAGCCCAGCGACCCACTCATCATCTGAGTCTTCGAACATGCGTCTGAAGCGAGAAAGGCATCCTTTCACCGTCGCGGAAGAACGGGTGTAGATGACGTCGAACTCATCGCCGGTGATGGTTCTAACCTTGTACTCACCGCCGATCGGGGAGATTTGGGACGCCATGGATTTGGGAGGAGGGTTAGGATTAGTGGAACTGCCGTAATGTGAATGGACGGGACGACTAGGAGCGAACCGCCGTAGTATTGAAGGACGTGCGGGGACGAGTAGGAGCGAACTGCCAGCGTGCGAACGGCAGGGTAGTGGCTTTCCATTCTCCCATGATACGGGCTTCCGAGAGCCCTTGGATCTGAGATCGAACGGTTGCATGGCGTGATTCTAGACCTATGGGTGAATATCCTATCCTGGAGGGTTATTCTGCAAATTTTTAGCAACTTAGCATGCGACCGTTTGATCTCAGATCCAAGGGCTGCCAGCAGCCCGTATCATGGTCGCGCCTACCACGACCGTCGCGTCGCTCGTGCGGTCGCGCCCTTGGAGATTTAACACGGTGCGTTAGGCTATCTGATGTTGGCATGTCATACATAGTCATCACTTAGTCACTCATACTACAACAAGGTTTTGGCTATAAGGTTGGCTATAAGTGTATTTATTTTTTACTTCTCTCAATCTCTTTCTTCGTACTCCCTCCGTCCCATAATATAAGAACTTTTTGACACTACTGTAGTGCCAAAAACGTTCTTATATTATGGGACACAGGGAGTACTAGTATTTATTGCATTTGCCAAGGAGTGACCTCTTCCAATGAAATGGTGTTGCTAAGTTTGCTTCATTTAATTAGCTATAGACTCAAAATTGTCTTTTCACCTAGGTACACGCGCTTAGCACCGTTTCTTCCTTGGGTCACCAAACTAGTCTCTCTCTTCTTGATTAACTTGCCACATCAGACTTTATGCCTATGTGGCAAGCTTAAGCACCTGTAGGAGCAAGTAAGTACAATAGTGCGCTTTACATGGCATTTTTGCATATGTGGAGGAAAGAGAGGCAAGGAAAAAGTGGAGAAGTGGGCTCTCATGCAAGAGCCAGCCTCTACTACATGGTGGAGCATTGGGAGAGGCACCTGTATGGAGGTGGTCAGGAATCGGGAGACTCACGCCGGTCGTAGCGCCGCAGTTAAAATGATAATGGCAAGTCAAATCACGGGGCCCCACCTGTCCAGCAGTAACTCGCTGTCAAATCACACAGCCCTACGTTTGCAGCCCTCGTCTTCTCGCGTCTCTGTCGAACCGACTAGGCGGAACTGCCCCGCCTACCGCGCTGGAAAAGCCCGCGCAGTATACTCCCTTCGTCTCGGTGACCAAGGTGGAGAGGAAAACGAGAGAACTTAATGTTTAGTATTTGCTAAGGCTGGTTGTAATGGTACTAGCCTTAGCAATTTTGATGAGGTGTCATAGAATTAAATGAAGAAAGAGAGAGAGTTGAGTACTATGTGTCATACATGGCAATAAATAAAGTACTACATGATACTAATATATGATACATGGCGCAGGAGTACTAAGTATTATTAATACAGTTTTGCTAGAACTCATCTAGATGAGATATAATTTGGTCTCATTCATCTTTTATAGCCATTGGATGTGATGCTATATAAGATGCGTGTGTGCTGACGTGGGTTGTATTTGTTCTTGTGCAACGAACTGACCACTGCATGTCATTTTTGATAGTCTCAAGTCATTAAAAGCATACAAGCCCCACATCTCTTCTTGGTTGATTCCTCTATTTATGTCAAAAAATAAGAAACAACGTGAGAGTTAATGCACCACGCCTATGTGTTTAATATTTGGTTTTCGTAAGATGACGTAATACTCACCTAGACGGAGGGAGTATTCGATTTGACAGCGGGCGGCGCAGTTCCCGATACGGCTTTAATGCAGATGAGGGAGGGAGTAGCGGTTCCCGGTATGTTGAACGGCCAATGCATCCTCCTTCAATTAATGCATCAGGGAAGTAATGGGAGGAGGTCCAGGAAAAGAGGCTGCACGATGTGAATGCAACGCAGTTTGCCCTCATTGCCCTCATATAAAGGCGCCCCTCCATTCCAATGCATTGTAACGCCCACGATGCGGCTATATCTCCCACGTGTCGAGGCACGACTTAGAGGCATAACCGCATTGTGGTTTAGTCGCAAGAAGGGTCATCTTCGCACAATCCCACGTAATGAACAAGAAAGGGGTAAAGAGTTGGCTTACAATCGCCACTTCACACAATACATAATTAAATCAATACATCATTCAAGATACACACATAGGTCCGACTACGGAACCAAAAGAAAAGAAGACAACCCAACTGCCAGATCCCCGATCGTCCCAACTGGGCACCACTACTGATCAAAAATAAAAGAAACAACACAACGAACAAGAGCTTCTCGAACTCCCACTTGAGCTCAGTTGCGTCACCTACACTGGTATCCTCGGCACCTCCAACTGTTTTAGAAGTATCTGTGAGTCACGAGGACTCAGCAGTCTCACACCCGCGAGATCAAGACTATTTAAGCTTAAGGGTAGGAAAGGGGGTAGTGAGGTGGAGCTGCAGCAAGCACTAAGCATATATGGTGGCTAGCATACGCAAATAAGAGCGAGAAGAGAAGCAACAGAACGGTTGTGAACTAGCAATGATCAAGAAGTGATCCTGAACTCCTACTTACGTCAAACATAACCCAGAAACCGTGTTCACTTCCCGGACTCCGCCGAGAAGAGACCATCATGGCTACACACGAGTTTGATGCGTTTTAATTAAGTCAAGTGTCAAGTTCTCTACAACCAGATATTAACACATTCCCATCTGCCACATAACCGCGGGCACGGCTTTCGAAAGATAATACCCTGCAGGGGTGTCCCAACTTAGCCCATTATAAGCTCTCACGGTCAACGAAGGATAAACCTTCTCCCGGGAAGACCCGATCAGTCTCGGAATCCCGGTTACAAGACATTTCGACAATGGTAAAACAAAACCAGCAAAGCCGCCCGATGTGTCGACAATCCCGATAGGAGTCGCACGTATCTCGTTCTCAGGACACACCGGATAAGCGAAGCGTACAGGTACCGACGTAACCCAAGTTACCAAGGGATGGTCCCGCACGGTGCTCTAGTTTGGACCAACACTTAGACAAGCACTGGCCCGGGGGGGGGGGGTAAAATAAAGATGACCCTCGGGATGCGCGACTCCCAAGGGGAAAAGGCTAGGTGAGGCAAATGTAAAATCAAGGTTGGGCCTTGCTGGAAGAGTTTTATTCAAAGCGAACTGTCAAGGGGGTCCCATAAATCACCCAACCGCGTTAGGAACGCAAAATCAAGGAACATAACACCGGTATGACGGAAACTAGGGCGGCAAGAGTGGAACAAAACACCAGGCATAAGGCCAAGCCTTCCACCCTTTACCAAGTATATAGATGCATTAATTAAATAAGAGATATTGTGATATCCCAACATAAACATAATCCAACATGGAGCAATCTTCATCTTCACCTGCAGCTAGCAACGCTATAAGAGGGGCTGAGCAAAGCGGTAACATAGCCAAACAACGGTTTGCTAGGAAGGTTGACAAAGGTTAGAGGTTCATGGCAATTTGGGAGGCTTGAAGAGCAAGTGAAAAGGTAGCGCGGCATATCAATAGAGCGAACAACTAGCAAGAAAAGATAGAAGTGATTTCGAGGGTATGGTCATCTTGCCTGAGATCCCGCAAGGAAGAAGAACGAGTCCATGAAGAAGACAAACGGATGTAGTCGAACGAATCCTCACAACTCCGGAACGAAACCGAAGCTAACGAGAGAAGCAACCCGGAAAGAAACAAACAACATAGTAAACACACAATCATAAACATGGCATGATGCACAATCAAGTATGATGCATGTCCGGTTTAGTGAGGCATGGCATGGCAAAGTGCACAAACGAAACTACAAGTTAAGTGGAGCTCAATATGCAACGAGTTGCATATTGACGAAACACCACATCAATTGTTTAGTTCCCTCGGTTATGTACCCAACAATATTAAATGTTGATTAACATGGCGAGAGGTGAAGCATAAGTAAACTAACTATCTAGGCAATTTAAATGAGGCCGGAACAACAAACAATAATTCCGGAAAATCCTCATGTCATTTAGCAATTTTAATGCAAACATCAATTGTAAACATTTAAATGTTGTTATCATTTTGCGAATGACATATGCATGTTTTTAAGAAATTTTATAAAACATGGACAAGAGCATGTTATGAAGCATTTGTTACCGTGGTGGACGAAAAAGGGTGCCACGACAACGATAACGAAAATGATGCCACGGCAACATATCGGTTCCGGTAGCTCATGGAGATACCGGTGCAAGGAGAATTGTGCGGATGTGTGAAACACGCAAGAGAATGGTGGGGTGCTCCCGGTTACCGGGTTCCCACGGTACGGCGGCATGGAAAACAAGGAACGCGCAAGCGACAATTTCGAACACGGTGCAAACGCGGGCATCTCATGCATCGCAAACATTCGTTCTCGAAAGGTCATCTCGGCGGTTATACCTTTGAAGCGTGCAATCGGGGCGGAACGCGTTCGAAGTGGAAGTGTTTGTTCACGTGTCATAGGGGTAGTAGTCGTTCTCGCGACGGTAGTGGAAGTAGTGGTACATGTTTCGTAGTCGTACACATTCCATAGATGTTCGGGGTCACCGCGAGGAACTTGACGTCCACGGAGTCTTCGAAAGTCGACGGTAGTGGTACACACGCTGTCGGGGTACTTGTCCGTCCGGTCTTGGTGTAGATGTACATGGAAAACGTAGTGGTACTATGCATCGGTCATCGGGGAACTTGTCGAAATCCACAGTGCTGGTGTGCTTGTTCGGGCGTAGGTCTTGCCGATGGGGCACTTGGCGAATCCATGTAGTCGTACACGGGTCGAAGTGGTACTTGGCAAATTCCACGGGGTGATGCTTGACGGTCCGGGTACGGGTCTTGGCGTCTCATCCTTGCTGATCCAAAACAACGCGAGACAAAAGGCCTCTGGTGGCAGCAGCAAGACTGGGTGGTGCGCGAGCAGTGACAAGAAGTGGGCACGGGGCTCATGGTGACAACGACGACGAACAGGGGCGCGGCGCCGTGGCGGGGAGGTGGCGTGTCTCCGGTGGTTGAGGCCGAATGGAGGGAGGAGGGAGAGGTTGCGGCAGCCGGATGTGCGCGGCGTGACTCCTCTAGTCCATGGCAGGAGGCCATGGCGGGCAAGCGGTGATGTGCAGAAGGTAGCGAAGGACTTGGCGTCGGGGACAAGACGGAGGGAGGAGGAGGACGACGTTGGTGATGAGTGGAGGCGGAGGCGCGACGAACTGCAGCGGCGGGCGCGGTCTTGGAGCGCCCCAACCGGAGGAAGAGGCAGGGGAGGAGCTGTAGAGGAGTGGCTGGAGATGGAAGGGGGCGCGACGGCGGCGAGGAGAGGTGGCCGCGGCAGGGTCAGGAGAAGCCGGCGTGGTCGCGCACGCAAGGCAGCAGCCTGCTTGGCCGCGGGCTTGCGGGAGCTTGAGGGATGGGACGAAGGAGGTCGGCGGCGAGCAGGGCAACATGCCGGTGGCGGGGCTTGACGGGTCCAGGCGAGGGGCGGTCTTGGCGCGGGGCTCCGACGACAATGGTGGACCAGAGAGCGGGCGGCAGCCTGGTTCTGTGGTGGCTGGAGCGAGGTGGGAGGAGGGGATCGAGGAGAGGGCGAGGGGATCGAGCACTGGCGGCGATGGAGGAAGGACGAGGGGGAGCGCGAGGGAGAGATTGAGAGGAGGGAGAGATGGGCTAGGGTTATGACGCGCGGGCTGGGCCTTGGAGGGGCAAATGGCCGCGGGGGCAGGATGGGCCGGCCTGGGAGGCTGGCTGGGCTCTCTCCCATTCTTCCTTCTTTTCTCCCAAAACAGAAAATATGAAAGAAGAAAAGGGGAAGAAAGGAACTGCTAGGGATGGAATTTGCGCGGGAGGTTAATTTTTCCGGACTCATAAAAATGAGCTTGATCCAGGAAAAATAGAAGTGGCCTGAACGAAGTTTAAATTCAAACTCTTTGAATTTAATTCAAATGGTTTGAACTAGAACAAGGTTTTAGAAGTGTCCAAAAATGTTCGGATTTTTGGTGCAGCTCCGGAATAAGATGAAAAAAATAAATGGCAAGGTTGGAGACCAAGAATTAAGATAACAAAGGCATTGGGATATTTGCAAGTGTGTTATGGTGAACTCCAACTAATGGAATATTTTAATATAGCTCCCTAATAATATTGGGATGATATATGTTATAAAGAGAAATCACCATGTGCATTTCCCTCGATTTAAATGGATCGAAGATCCATGCAATTTATTTAGTTGAGTTTTTATGCAAAGATTAACGACATGATGGCGTGATGACATGATGCAATGCAAAATTAAAAGAGAAAGCACAAAAGAAACACACGGTGATCACGAGAATATGGAAGTCTTCTGAAGCGTCGGTCTCGGGGCGTTACAACACTCCGCCACTACAAGAGGATCTCGTCCCGAGATCTAGGATGGCACCGGAGATAAACGGAAGGGGAAGAGAAGAGGTAAAACTAATTGCTTCTTTGACAAATGAGTGAAACCAAAGAACCTTGAGAGGTCGCAAAGCTTGAGGAAATGACACAACGGAGATGAACAAAATTTAAAACACTCCGTTCAGCAAGAGGAACAAGGAACATTGCGAGAACCTTTGTAGGTTGAAGAATATGAAACAAGAGCTTAACGGATCAAAAGGAATATGAAAGCACACCGGTAGAAAAGAGAAACAAGGAACACCATGTGAACCTTGAGGTTAATTGACACGATAGATATTTAAACCACTCCGGTTAAAACAAGATAGGGAAGGAATAAGAATGATATAATTTGGGCAGCACTCCGACTGTAAATGGAAGGAATTGAACATGATCTTGACAAGATGAGAGGATACTCGATGAAATTAACAACACATTGCCTCCGGAACTAATGAAAGAATGGCACAAGGGGAAAGAAAGATTTCAGACAGCCCTCCTATTGAGGAAGAGACAAAAGTTGATAAGATGAGAGAGCTCGAATGAAAACACGACACTCCGGCTAAACGGATAAGAAAGGAAAAATTACATGATCTTGACAAAACAAGATGATTGGTCGAAGAGAGCAACATCACAAAGCCTCCGGAAACAATGCATGATAGTTAGATAGTTGGAGTGAATAGAACGAAGAGTGAAACCAACATCTCCTACCATAAATGAATTTTAAGGAGCATCCTTGCGAAATAGGATTGAACGGAGTTGTTGGAAAACCAACAACGAAAAGAATAAGCTTGTAGTGGGCTTATGGGAACATCCCAACATTATGAGGTGACAAACTGCCACTAACGGAAACAATGATTGATTGAATTGGGATCAACAAGGAGATGAAAACTTCTTCACCAAGAGGATAGGAGAAAACTTGGATCATTGATAAACACCACAAATAGCTACATTCCTTAGGGAAGGCTATAGGTGAAATATAACCCAATACAACTCCAACAAAAGATTGATTGGACGAAAAGATCTCTTGAACGAAGATAAAATGATGGATTTAAATATGTCATCCCTGACGACTTGTGAATCATGAAACACGAGGAGAAATTGCCAAGAGTGACATAACACCATCTCAAGAGATAAGGTAGAAAGAATTGCACTTCGGAATGCAAGATGAAGAATGCTTGAACTCCTCAAACAAAACATGTGTTGAACACCATGTTTATTTTGAAGTATGGTTTGACGTGTCTTAACTCCGAGAGAAATCTTGAAGAACAATTGAGGAATGAAAAGAATCCTTGACGAACCACCAAGTAGAGCCTCCATGAAGAACTCCGGTAAAAAGGATGATAAAACGAAAGAGAAGTTGAGAACACAAGGTGAAGCCTTGCGATGATTTAGATGGAGCTTTGAAATGATATAATGCAGAAAGCTTGGAACTCCGGAAAAGAAAATGAACAAATGAGATCAAGAATTTTGATGAATCTCCGGAATAAGGAATTGAATTTTACTCGATGAAACAAAAATAAGAATTACAATATGCGTATCCTTCACCAATTTAAATTGATGACCAGCAATGAATCTTGCATACTACTTATTCTCGTAGAAAGGATTAAGATAGATATTGCACAAAACTTGTGAAGGTCTTCATCGAACCACCAGTAGGATTTGGAAACAACGAATGAATTGATATGATAATGAGGGAAAAGAAATCTTGAACGAACCACCGCGAGAATCTGAAAATCAATGAAGATAAGATAAAGAGAAAAACACCGGGAAGAATCAGAAAACGAATAAAGATACTTGACAGAATTTAAATACGTGATAACGAAGAGATCACAAGCTGATTAGAGAATACTTGAATGATGCACCGGTAAGATTTGGGGAACGAGAGCTGAAAGCTTGAATGAATAATTCTGAGATGGTGGGCTCCGGAGAATCAAACTGAAAAGACTTCTGAAATGCTCTGGGTGGTTGAAAAGAATTCTCACAATCGAAAAACAATTATGAGAGGATGGCATCAAGCTAGAACCATGAATCTTGAGAGAACGGATAAGATTTGGAGGAAAAACTCTTCTTTGGTCTTCAAATGTTGAGAATGATGACAAGAAACACCACCATAAATTGTTGAGATACTCCGGGATGAAAATTAGAAAGGTTGAACCAACGATGAAAAGAATTTGAAAGATCTTGGAGAAGAAATATGACTGATGATAACTCATTCTTACGTCAAACTTTGAAAAGAATTTTTAGAAGCTCCGGGGAAAAATTAGAAGAGTCAGGTAAGATCCTGGAAAAGACCTGTGGGTTAGGGCCCACTCAAAAGAAACACCGTTGAAATGATTACTTGAAAAGGAGATTGCACTGGTTGAATTAAATGGATCAAAAGAGATAACAACCTGGAGATAGCTTGAACGGATTGGGAATGGAAATGCGAGTCTTCTGAGATATCTTCATCACTCCAGATAACATAAATAGCAGGAGGTGGATGATTAAGAGATGCACCGACATGAGAAAGCATTTGAAACGAGGAAAGGGTATGATCGACAAAGCTTGAATTGAATCCACCGGAGAAGAAAAGAATGAAGAATGATAAACTTGAAACTTCCTGAGCATCTTCCTGAGAATCAGCGGATTAGAACATTGATGGAAAAGAATGGAGAAACTTCACATCCAAAATATGGATACATGATTAAGAAATCTGATTCCTTGAAGGAAAAGGGTGGGAGGGCGGGAAAACAAAGGCAACTTGGGACGGATGAAGCAAACACCGTTGCAAAGAACTATGAATTGATCTCGCGAATGTTGAAATGATCGGATCCACTTGAAGAGAAGCACACCGGTTGGAAAAGAATTGACATGGCAATCTCGATAATCAAGAAGGATTATCATCCACATAGAAATATGAGAACACCGTTTAGGAAAGGTATGGAATCTACACTTGTCATTGAAGCAACTCGAATACCACAAATAAAACAAAACAAAGGATTTGGCTTGCAGAATAAGCCGGAACAAACATATGATAGAGATTTCGTCCGAAGTTTTCGTGGTGGGGCCCACACGGGCTCGATCGTACAGCACCATCATGTACAAGGCAGTGCACATGACATACGAAGCGTCCCTGAGTCGGCATAGCCAAGGACTCTTTAAGACACTACGAGACCACTGTAAAACCAACCGTGGAAAGGCGGACCACTAGACGTCGAACCCCAATCTCATATCATGCATCTGTCAGAAAGATATCCTAAGAGCTACTTGAATTCCCACTTATAAACTCCCGAAACTTTCTGGTTATGCAATCAGGTGTTGGGGATACAGGGGACACAAAATATATATCACCCAAACTAACAATCCCTAGATCCAGCTGTATCCATCCTTCAACACATAACCAAGAAACCTTCGGAAATCATTTACCTCAACCTTCGAAAAGCATCCGTTATACGAGTTATGGCAATACTCCCGAACTCCCGCCCCAGTACTGGGTGGCGTCGAGGTGATCTCACCAACAACTGCATAAAAGAGATTTCGATGTCGGCGAAACTCAGGTATTCCAGAACTGCAACGATAAAATTGTGACGACAACACCTCGGAGCTCAACTCCCCGGGACACTGCCACAACCCCTAAATGTCAGGAGGCACCAAGAACAATGTTCTCGTCACAAAACCATCGGAACGATTCCAAGATACCCGCGTGATCCTAAAAAATTTTAGTGAAATTTTGAGGAGAGAAAAGTCAAAACTTCTACGTCAGGAGGCCTCACCAGAGCGACGAAGGGACTGAGGAGTAAAAAGAATCCTACTCTCCGATATATATAATCCTAAGACTCAAAACATTTTGTTCTAGACTCAACAACGTCAGCGATTCGATCAAGCAGGGGGCTCCTAAGTCGGGGATGGCTCTGATTACCAACTTGTAACGCCCACGATGCGGCTATATCTCCCACATGTCGAGGCACGACTTAGAGGCATAACCGCATTGTGGTTTAGTCGCAAGAAGGGTCATCTTCGCACAATCCCATGTAATGAACAAGAAAGGGGTAAAGAGTTGGCTTACAATCGCCACTTCACACAATACATAAATAAATCATACTTCATTCAAGATACACACATAGGTCCGACTACGGAACCAAAAGAAAAGAAGACAACCCAACTGCCAGATCCCTGATTGTCCCAACTGGGCACCACTACTGATCAATAAGAAAAGAAACAATACAACGAACAAGATCTTCATCGAGCTCCCACTTGAGCTCAGTTGCGTCACCTACACTGGTATCCTCGGCACCTGCAACTGTTTTAGAAGTATCTGTGAGTCACGAGGACTCAGCAATCTCACACCCGTGAGATCAAGACTATTTAAGCTTAAGAGTAGGAAAGGGGGTAGTGAGGTGGAGCTGCAGCAAGCACTAAGCATATGTGGTGGCTAACATACGCAAATAAGAGCGAGAAGAGAAGCAACGGAACGGTCGTGAACTAGCAATGATCAAGAAGTGATCCTGAACTCCTACTTACGTCAAACATAACCCAGAAACCGTGTTCACTTCCCGGACTCCGCCGAGAAGAGACCATCACAGCTACACACGCGTTTGATGCGTTTTAATTAAGTCAAGTGTCAAGTTCTCTACAACCGGAAATTAACAAATTCCCATCTGCCACATAACCGCGGGCACGGCTTTTGAAAGATAATACCCTGCAGTGGTGTCCCAACTTAGCCCATTATAAGCTCTCACGGTCAACGAAGGATAAACCTTCTCCCGGGAAGACCCGATCAATCTCGGAATCCCGGTTACAAGACATTTCGACAATGGTAAAACAAAACCAGCAAAGCCGCCCGATGTGTCGACAATCCCGATAGGAGTCGCACGTATCTCGTTCTCAGGACACACCAGATAAGAGAAGCGTACAGGTACCGACGTAACCCAAGTTACCAAGGGATGGTCCCGCACGGTGCTCTAGTTTGGGCCAACACTTAGACAAGCCCTGGCCCGGGGGGGGTAAAATAAAGATGACCCTCGGGATGCGCGACTCCCAAGGGGAAAAGGCTAGGTGAGGCAAATGTAAAACCAAGGTTGGGCCTTGCTGGAAGAGTTTTATTCATAGCGAACTATCAAGGGGGTCCCATAAATCACCCAACCGCGTTAGGAACGCAAAATCAAGGAACATAACACCGGTATGACGGAAACTAGGGCGGCAAGAGTGGAACAAAACACCAGGCATAAGGCCGAGCCTTCCACCCTTTACCAAGTATATAGATGCATTAATTAAATAAGAGATATTGTGATATCCCAACATAAACATAATCCAACATGGAGCAATCTTCATCTTCACCTACAGCTAGCAACGCTATAAGAGGGGCTGAGCAAAGCGGTAACATAGCCAAACAACGGTTTGCTAGGAAGGTTGACAAAGGTTAGAGGTTCATGGCAATTTGGGAGGCTTGAAGAGCAAGTGAAAAGGTAGCGCAGCATAGCAATAGAGTGAACAACTAGCAAGCAAAGATAGAAGTGATTTCGAGGGTATGGTCATCTTGCCTAAGATCCCGCAAGGAAGAAGAACGAGTCCATGAAGAAGACAAACGGATGTAGTCGAACGAATCCTCACAACTCCGGAACGAAGCCGAAGCTAACGAGAGAAGCAACCTGGAAAGAAAAAAACAACATAGTAAACACACAATCATAAACATGGCATGATGCACAATCAAGTATGATGCATGTCCGGTTTAGTGAGGCATGGCATGGCAAAGTGCACAAACGAAACTACAAGTTAAGTGGAGCTCAATATGCAACGAGTTGCATATTGACGAAACACCACATCAATTGTTTAGTTCTCTCGGTTATGTACCCAACAATATTAAATGTTGATTAACATGGCGAGAGGTGAAGCATAAGTAAACTAACTATCTAGGAAATTTAAATGAGGCCGGAACAACAAACAATAATTCTGGAAAATCCTCATGTCATTTAGCAATTTTAATGCAAACATCAATTGTAAACATTTAAATGTTGTTATCATGATGCGAATGACATATGCAAGTTTTTATGCAATATTATAAAACGTGGACGAGAGCATGTTATGAAGCATTTGTTACCGTGGTGGACGAAAAAGGGTGCCACGGCAACGATAACGAAAATGATGCCACGGCAACATATTGGTTCCGGTAGCTCATGGAGATACCGGCGCAAGGAGCATTGTGCGGATGTGTGAAACACGCAAGAGAATGGTGGGGTGCTCCCGGTTACCGGGTTCCCACGGTACGGCGGCATGGAAAACAAGGAACGCGCAAGCGACAATTTCGAACACGGTGCAAACGCGGGCATCTCATGCATCGCAAACTTTCGTTCTCGAAAGGTCATCTCGGCGGTTATACCTTTGAAGCGTGCAATCGGGGCGGAACGCGTTCGAAGTGGAAGTAGTTGTTCACGTGTCGTAGGGGTAGTAGTCGTTCTCGCGGCGGTAGTGGAAGTAGTGGTACATGTTTCGTAGTCGTACACATTCTGTAGATATTCGGGGTCACGGCGAGGAACTTGATGTCCACGGAGTCTTCGAAGGTCGACGATAGTGGTACACACGCTTTCGGGGTACTTGTCCGTCCGGTCTTGGTGTAGATGTACATGGAAAATGTAGTGGTACTATGCATCAGTCATCGGGGAACTTGTCGAAATCCACAGTGCTGGTGTGCTTGTTCGGGCGTAGGTCTTGCCGATGGGGTACTTGGCGAATCCACGTAGTCGTACACGGGTCGAAGTGGTACTCGGCAAATTCCACGGGGCGATGCTTGACGGTCCGGGTACGGGTCTTGGCGTCTCATCCTTGCTGATCCAAAACAACGCGAGACAAAAGGCCTCTGGTGGCAGCAGCAAGTCTGGGCGGTGCACGAGCAGTGACAAGAAGTGGGCACGGGGCTCATGGTGACAACGACAACGAACAGGGGCGCGGCGCCGTGGCGGGGAGGCGGCGTGTCTCCAGCGGTTGAGGCCGAATGGAGGGAGGAGGGAGAGGTTGCGGCAGCCGGATGTGCGCGGCGTGACTCCTCTAGTCCATGGCAGGAGGCCATGGCGGGCAAGCGGTGATGTGCAGAAGGTAGCGAAGGACTTGGCGTCGGGGACGAGACGGAGGGAGGAGGAGGCCGACGTTGGTGATGACTGGAGGCGGAGGCGCGACGAACTGCAGCGGCGGGCGCGGTCTTGGAGTGCCCCAACTGGAGGAAGAGGCAGGGGAGGAGCTGCAGAGGAGCAGCTGGAGATGTAAGGGGGCGCGACGGCGGCGAGGAGAGGTGGCCGCGACAGGGCCAGAAGAAGCCCGCGTGGTCGCGCACGCAAGGCAGCAGCCTGCTTGGCCGCGGGCTTGCGGGAGCTTGAGGGATGGGATGAAGGAGGTCGGCGGCGAGCAGGGCCACATGCCGGTGGCGGGGCTTGATGGGTCCAGGCGAGGGGCGGTCTTGGCGCGGGGCTCCGACGACGATGGTGGACCAGAGAGCGGGCGGCAGCCTGGTTCTGTGGTGGCTGGAGCGAGGTGGGAGGAGGGGATCGAGGAGAGGGCGAGGGGATCGAGCACTGGCGGCGATGGAGGAAGGACGAGGGGGAGCGCGAGGGAGAGATTGAGAGGAGGGAGAGATGGGCTAGGGTTATGACGCGCGGGCTGGGCCTTGGAGGGGCAAATGGCCGCGGGGGCAGGATGGGCCGGCCTGGGAGGTTGGCTGAGCTCTCTCCCCTTCTTCCTTCTTTTCTCCTAAAACAGAAAATATGAAAGAAGAAAAGGGGAAGAAAGGAAGTGCTAGGGATGGAATTTGCGTGGGAGGTTAATTTTTCCGGACTCATAAAAATGAGCTTGATCCAAGAAAAATAGAAGTGGCCTGAACGAAGTTTAAATTCAAACTCTTTGAATTTAATTCAAATGGTTTGAACTAGAACAATGTTTTAGAAGTGTCCAAAAATGTTCATATTTTTGGTGGAGCTCCGGAATAAGATGAAAAAATAAATGGCAAGGTTGGAGACCAAGAATTAAGATAACAAAGGCATTGGGATATTTGCAAGTGTGTTATGGTGAACTCCAACTAATGGAATATTTTAATATAGCTCCCTAATAATATTGGGATGATATATGTTATAAAGAGAAATCACCATGTGCATTTCCCTCGATTTAAATGGATCAAAGATCCATGCAATTTATTTATTTGAGTTTTTATGCAAAGATTAACGACATGATGGCATGATGACATGATGCAATGCAAAATTAAAAGAGCAAGCACAAAAGAAACACATGGTGATCACGAGAATACGGAAGTCTTCTGAAGCGTCGGTCTCGGGGCGTTACATGCATCTACCACATCGTACGCACCTAAGAATTTGCCTAAGCACCTACAGTAAGCGCAAAAGAGCTCACTCCAGACCCATGGCGGCGATGCGCGTGAGCGGCCAGCGGCTGCGCCAGATGGTCCACGACGCTGGCCTGCGGCATGGCACCGAGGATCGTCTCCAGACGGTGTTGGAGACCGGCTGGTGGATGGCCGCCGTCGACGCCAACTACGACTCTCAGTTGGACCAGATGATCGTTGCCACCAGCAAAAAGTTCACCGTCCTCAAGAAGCTCGCGGACGACATCGCCGTACTCCTCCAGCCCGCGCGCCCGGGCTCCTCATGGCCTGCCACCCTAATCGGCCTCCATGGCCGGAACCTCTTTCAAGCACTGGTGGCCCTGCGACTGCCCACCGACGCCATGAAGAATGTCCACCTGGAGGTCGCGCTCGCCGCGAGGCACCTCGCCCTGCGAGAATTCGTCGACCTACACATCCACGTGTACGAGCAAATCGTGTACATAGGTATCTACAAGGCCAGTGAGGACGCTACGATGTTGGCCTTCCTCAACCGGCTGGAAGCCTTGGATGCCTTTGCTGAGAAGCACCTCGACCTCGCCACAAAAGCCGCCGCTCCTTAGCCACCAGTCGGTGGCCTGGCGCGCTAAGTTGAGGAGGAGGAGGTCGTACGTTCGTGGATCCATCTTTCTTCTTGCCTTCTGTAACCACCACTGCGATCGCATCATCGTGGCCTTAATTCTTATTGTGCTATTGCATTCTCGTTCCAGTCAATACCGACATGTGCGATCCCTTTGCTTAATTATATGCATCACTGTAACTAGTACTCCATCCGTCAATTTATAAGTTGTGCTTACCTTTTCCATCAACTTCGTGCAACGCGCGGGCATCTTGCTAGAAACACTAGAATATGTCTATATAATCCGTGTGTGATAGTCCATTTGAAATCTCAAAAAAGACAAATATTTAGGTACGGAGGGAGCAATATATTAGGAGTATATCAAAACAATAGTGATTTCTTTCAATTTTGTGAACAAATACTACTATTCTACTACTTTGGATCCATCGCAACGCACGGGCACATTGCTGGTAAATGGAAAAGGCCTGCTGCGTTCGCGTCGCACCCCCACACGCCCGGGAATCGGGAGTAGAACACGGCCCGTCCGGCACAACACATAGCTTAGGGAAGGCGTGTTGCCTAGCATTTTCACTTTCATGTGGGACTGCCGTTGAGCAAACCGACACCCCGCCCACCGCTGGGTTGGAAAACAGAAACGAGGGGAAGATCTAGCTGTAGCACGGAAGCCAAGAAATTTGGTGTCAGACGGGCCTCGTTGATAGAGTAGGAGCATTCCGTACTAGTACTACTCCTACTAGTACCAAGTTTGTACTCCTAATACTATATTACTAGTACTACCACTATACCACTAGTTGGTACGTGCACGGCACAACATCGTAGGAACAAAAAACGGGAAGATCTTGTTTTGGGTGATTTATCTTTTTTTCAATCAACGTAGTATGAATAATATGATGTGGGGGGCACCCATGAAGCTTATGTGGCTTGGTTGCATGGCTACGGAAGGTTAGAGAAAAATAAATAGATAATGTGTTTAGAGTGCACTGCACTAAATAAATATACTTTGGATCCATTGCAACGGACCGGCACATCTATATCTATACCCCCTATATAGTGTGTGAAAAACTTTGAAAGTTGGTCGTTGGATGAAGCCAATCCGACGGTACAAAGATAGCAAATCCGAGCACTACTGGCCGTTGGATATCATCCACCAGATTCTGCCACATGTATAATCTAGAAGACTCCATGGTTGAACTTAATTCATGACTAACTTTGCCACAACTAAGCTTAGGAAAAGTTATTAGTTCTTCAAAATGAGAGCCACAAGTTGGCAAGCCTAAGGGAATCTTGCCACATTTTTTGTGTGTATGTCATGTGGGGCATTAGTGTGGCTTGCCTAAGGTGTGGCTTGAACCAAACACTCACCTAAGTTAATCAAACTTGCCTAACCTTACATTCCACCAGATTTTGCCACATGTTAGAATCCAGAAAGATCCACATGTAGAAGCATAATGCACAAACCACCAGAATCTCATGCGTGCAATGCACGTGTACCTTACTAGTACTAGTTGGTAGTAGTAAGAAACAAATTCCAGTTTTGGCACGAGCTCGTACTGCGGGAGCACCACAAGGCCTGCCACATGAGTTACATTTCCCTCTTGGGGCCCACGGGACCGAACTTCAGTGTCTTAGTGCCCGGCCTATGAGTCAATGACATGCGGACATTAAATGCGGCTGGCCCACATGTCATTCTCATGGTGGTGGCGTGGTTCGCGACTCACTCATTCGAGATGAACCGGCCGGTGGTGGCATGTCCATGGCGAGGGTGCCACAGCTGGGCGTCGGGGCATTACAAGGCGTAGATGGCCACACCGGCGGGTACTACCTGTAGTACATAAGTACTCCAGCTGAGGATTGATGACCGGGACGAAATGTGTCACAGCCGCTGGATGAAAATGCGATGGTGCGGGAGTACGGATCGGAGCACAGCAGCGGAGCAAGCAAACCGCGTCCAATCGGGTGTGTCTGTGGTAGAAAGTTGATGGTCGTCGCAGTTCAGCTGGCCCGCATGTCATGCACACAAAAGCAGAGGAGCGGTGGGGCCGAGAGGGATGAGGGGCACGTTGGGGGGATGAGGATCCCCTGACGCGAACAATCCTACCATTCTGTCACTGACATGTGGGACCCATAAGCGTGGGTCCCACTTGTCAGCGAAGGAAAGGCAGGCCAAGGCAGTGATAGCCACGTCAGAGGATCCATGTGCACATCGGGGGACGTCGTGCCGTGGGTTGGAGCGGCGTCGTGGGAATCGCGTGTGGGTGTGGCAGTGGTAGAAACAAGAAACGTGATGGTCGCCGTGGTTCAACTTCCATGGACAAGCTGTCATGTCTGCTGACACATGTATATCAAAACTAGAGTGTATATTTCAAGCACGTGAACAAGTATTATTCTACTACTTTGGATCCATTACAACGCACGGGCCAGCACATTGGTAGTACTAGTGTCCATCTCTATCTCTAGAGGCCTTCCCTCATTCATCCTTTTCTCTCACAAGATAAACTACTCATACAAATGCATCTTGATGTTCCGTGGAACGCACAAGGATGTTTCCTTGGGGGTCTCTCCAGCGCGGCGTGGCCGTAGTTGCAAGTTGACGCCCCTTGAGATGCCGACGTTGAGGGGCAGTCGGATTTCCTCCGATGAGCAGGTAAGATGAGCTTGATCACATAGTAAATGCATTCTAAAGACTACTTCCGTGTCCATTTCCTAATTCTCCCCCTGCCCACTGTTTCACAGGTTAGGCTCGGTGCGAGTGGAGATTGGCTTGCATATGTACGGGAGGGTACCAACATCAATTTGCACAACATTTACAACGGTGACACCATTCCCGTAGAACCTTTGTCCAACATTGGGATCAGCCATGCAACGGGCCACCGCATGAATTGGTACGATGGAACCACGGTGAGATTGAATAAGATAGCACGAACCTTGCACATGGCGGTCAAAGGCGGACCATGCCGTCTGCGGCCGATTTGTTGCCGTACGACTAGGAAGACGTTGTGCTCCTTTCTAACCGCATCTTCGCGGTGACAAACAAGGGGACTTATTTTGTATGGGACACATCCTACGATATACTCCCTCTCTCCCAGTTTATTTGTTTTGAATCTTTTCGTTTTATAAGTTTCAAATTCAAATTTAGAGCTCCCCATCACATGTTGAGATTACAATGTCCATTAAATCGTTGCGTGCATGTATAGTAAAGAAACAAATCTCGATTTTGGCACGAGTTCGTGCTGCGGGAGCACCACAAGCCCTGGTGCAGGAGTTACATTTCCCTCTCAGGGCCGTCGGGACTGAGCTTCAGCGCCTTACTACACCTACTTGTGAGTCAATAACATGTGGACCCGATAGGTGACTGGTCCACATGTAATGCTCCCGTAGGCAGAGGGGCAGTGGGCCCAAGAGGTGTGAGCCGCAGGTCGGGGGACGTGTGGTTTCATGGGTTCGAGCGGCGTCGTGGGAATCGCGGGTGGCTGTGGTAGAAACTTGATGCTCGCCGCATTTTAGGTGGCCCACATGTCATGCACACAAAGGCAGAGGGGCGGTGCGGCCGAGAGGGGTGAGGCGCACGTCGGGGGTCGTGGTGCCGTGGGTTGGAGAGGCGTCGTGGGAATCGCGAGATGAAACGTGATGGTCGCCGTAGTTGAACTTCCATGGACAAGATGTCATGTCTATGGACACATGCACTGCATACTGATCACTGGAAGGAGTAGCAGAGAAAGCTATATATGCGGATAAATAGTTCCTTATAGTCAAGCGGACCCACGCTACTACTCTGTTCCAAAGACATGCACACCATCGAAATAGTCCATCTATATCAATATACACCGAGAGGGAATAATTTTTTTTACAAGAGAGGAAATAGTTCATCCATCCATAAATGCCCTCCTCCTTCTTCTTCTTCTTCTTCTTGTTCTTCTTCTTGTTCTCATTCTCTGTGGGAGACGGCTTCGCAACAAGCTCTTTGGACCTTGCAGGTATCTCGAAACTCACACGGGCATCGAGGGCATCATATTTTATCCGCTCATACGTCAAGGGATAATTCTCCCATCCAGACGACCTTAATGCCACCGTCTCGTCACCCTTCCGAAGATTTGTACCGAGCACAAAATTTGCTACGTCGAATAGGGATGGTGTCTGTTTATCACAATCTTCTACAGGAATTTTGATTCTGGTTTGTAGGTCAGCGCGGGTTTTCAAATCAAGGTTGTACGGCTCCAGCTTCTGTTTGTCCCCTTCGATGGCTGCCCCACAGAAGTATATGTCCTCCTGGGACAAGAAATCGTGAAGCTCACCTGGTATGGAGGGCGAGTGTATGATGTGGTACACCAAAACATCATCTTCGAGGCACAGCTGAAGGACGGCGGCGCGCTGGATCTTGCCAGGGGCACGCTCTGTGTACTCTGCGTCGAGACCGATGACCCTCGTCTTTACCTTTTTGAGGGAGTTGGATACATTGTTGATCCACTTCCGAACAACCCTTGGGTGGACGGTGACGGTGGCAACTATGCGCATCGAGCCTTCGACGAGGACATGTTGGATGCTAAAAACCTGCATCTCGATCTCTTTCGCCATTTGGAACCGCTGGAACGGAGGGCTATGGTTTGGAGAATTAGGATTAGATGGCTAGTCTAACTGAAGTAGTAGATGATTATTTAAAGAGGTTAAAACAATGTGAATGCAGTGGGGTTTGGATGCAAATGAAGATGAAGGGGAGGTGAAGAAGCCGAGGAGAATCGGTTCCCGATGGAGAAGTAAATGGGAGAAGTGGCGTGCATGCAGTTGATTAGACGGCTAGGCAGACTAAACGAAAAGGCCATGCGGGTAGACTGATGAGTCATACCTGTTCGTGTACGTGCCCATCCTTCCTGATAGGTGGGACCTATGCAAACAGATAAAAAAATGTGTCGTAGTTTTTTTTGAGCGCGTGAGTGGGAGACACAACATTCTCTGGTTAAGGAATACTCCCTCCGTTTAGGTGAGTATAAGTCACCTTATGAAAATCAGGTTTTCCCAAAACCTTTAGGCGTGGAGCATTAACTTCCTGCTCGATCCCCTCCCAGCCTCGTTAGCCAGCGTTCTCTTCCTCTGCTGTCGCATTCTACCTTTCCATTTTTCCTCTTCTCAAGTGTGGAACGATCTGCATGCCATCCTTGATGCACTAGAACGACCACTGCATGCATCGCGGCAGGGCGTTGATTGGGCGTGCACGAGAATTTGGTTCTGCTCGCAATATGGATGATACCTGAATGATGAAGTGAACAGGCATGCTAGCACGGGACACCTATTTCCGCTATACAATACTGGAGTACTCATGTTCCTACTAGTAGTAGTAGTAGTACAACTGTGGTACACTTTATGGTCAAAATACTATTCATCCGGTCCTCACAGTGAAGTGACAACACCCTGCGCTTGACACTAGTCCAGGCGGCGTGTTCGGGTTACCAAAGTCAGCCTCACCCTGTGCACTGTGCAGTCTGTCACCGCCGCTGTACAACACATTGGTGCCTCGCCTCGTCACCCTCTCCGCTCCCATAGCACCACTCCATCTCCATCTCCTTCTTCGTCTCCGTCTCCGTCTCCATCTCACTGTGCCCCCGTGTACCATCGCCTCACTCGCCTCCCCCAGTACCACTATTCCCTCGCTAGCCGCTCCAGCACCGACATCTTTCTCCCCCGTAAATCAAGCACCCTTCCAAACTCCACCATGGCCGAACGCGAACCGCGCAGCATCCATATGAGCCGCGATTGGAGCAATCTCCCCAGTGACATCCTCGACCTCTGTTGTTCGTGTATGGATATGTTGAGCGCCCTACGGCTGGCTGCATGCTTGAGGGACATGCACACGGCCATCGTCGAACCAAGGCCTAAGCTTTTCAAGACACCCTGCTTGCTGCTATCTGGTCTTGCGAGATTGGCTCACCATGATACGGAGGCGTGCAAGATGCCCCTCGACTTCAATCCGATCTCCATTAGCCGAAACTTCTTTGCAGGTATGTAGTGGATCGCCGTACATCATTTCCCTCGACATCGGTCCGATCACCATCGCCCAAAACTTCTTGGTAGGTATGTACTGGGTCGGCATGAACTCCCACTGGATGGCTGCCTTCAGAGAAGACGGTAAAAAGTTGGTGCTCATGAACTTCCAGACCTCCCATGAGATTATCCTTCCTCCGTTGGATTATATAGAGTATTACCATCGCGGTCCAAGTCATCTAGGTTACTACGTCAGTTGGACGGACCTTGTTTTGCAGAAGATTGTAATCTGCCAAGTGCCCACACGACATGCGAATTACGCAGACTTCAAGCTAATTGCCTTGTTTGACCGCGGACTCGCCTATCTTTACGCTGGTGCCTTCTTTAGCTGGAGACAACTCGACTCGCAGTGGATCATCGTCAAAGCTGATACACACTTCTGTGATGCTATTGAACACAATGGCATCATCTACGCGATCGACAAAGCAGATGGCACCACGTATTGCTGGGACGGCGCGTCTAAGTTGTTTCCGTCTCATGTTAATGATGACGCCATGACACTGTTTGAACTTTTTGTGATGATTGGCATATCCCTGTGTGAGCAGAATTTGAGTAGAACTATGGCAATGTATTAGAGATGCCGTAAATCAGCTATATTTGGAATGAGTTAATTCATGCGATTGTGACCATGTCATTACAGCCAATTTGTACCCTGAATAATCAAACGATTAGGAATATATGGATATTATCCTTATTTTACAGTAATCTATATACTACTACTAAATATGAGTGTGTATCAATGGCCATGTTAGTTTCCTCATTTTCATGATGTAGAAACATGCACCACACTGTTGGTTCCATCTAACCATACATTAGGGAAGTAAATTTGCATATGGAGAACTCTATATTTGGAAGTAGTGAAATCCTGCAATGCTTACCATGTGTACATACCTATATTCGCCCTTCAGCAATCAATGGCTAGAATAATATCCTCACAAAAATTTTGCGCACAGAACACGAGTATATAACAATGCATGGTCTGTTAGTTACCTTGAAGAATTTGTTTGTGAGGACAGAACATGATTACTCCCTCCGTTCCCAAATATTTGTCTTTCTAGAGACCTTAACAAGTGACTACATACGGAGCAAAATGAGTGAATCTACACTCTAAAATATGTCTACATACATCCGTATTTTGTGTCTATTTGAAATGCCTAGAAAGACAAATATTTGGGAACGGAGGGAGTACATAACATGCATGACATGGTAGTTTCCTGTGAAGAATCGATTGCGAGATAACATGAGTATAACCATGCATGGCACTTCTATATTTTCGAACCCAGTATACATTTCCCTGTATTTTCCTCCCAGTTCCAATAGGGACATATCAATGTTGTTTCTTGCATTATCCTACTCATACTCTGAACAATGCTGATCTTACATTAACAATGCCTGTCCTTTTTGATATGATGTAGTGTCCCTACAGTTACTGCCCTTTGTAATCACACCACCTTTGCCAAAAACAGGGAAGCACAACTGGTTCCTCGCTCGATCAGACGACGACAAAAGACTGATGATCATTCGGACACATGAGCCGGAAAAGTTATATTGCAAAAACCCCACTGTATACAAGCACCGTCTAATACGTGAGTATCCGGACAGTGGCTGTTACGTCTATGAGCAGGATACCAGCTTGTTGGGGCCTTTAGGATTTTTTAGTTGGAGGCGGGTAAACAGCCTTGGTTCACACTCTCTGTTTCTCGGACTCAATTATCCGATTAACCAGGAGATCACCTTTGGCAAGGACCTTGATGGCAGAGAGGCTCTGTTTGATATGGAAAATTGTGTCTACACGGCGAGCCCTAGGAGGTCGGGAGCAAACTCCCCTGATTGTCAACGATACAGCCTGCAGCCAAAAGAAGGTGAGAATGACAAAGGCATCCGGATTAACTTTGATCCTTGGATGTCTCAATTACGACAGGCAGTGATGTGGTTCAAGCCTTCAGGTTGATAGGTAATTGGGCTGTTGCATCGAAAGGGTTGAGTACTGGTTTCTCTGGATCACTGGTCGCTGAAGCGGGGCTGCAAATTATGATGGTGTTGGATCATCTCTTCGAATGACTTTGTTGTCTTTGCTGCTGGTTCTGGATGGGTAGTTCTTTCTTTTGTTATGCATATTCCTTGTCATTTGGTCATCCTCGTCTATGTCACTCTTACTATGTAATAGTTGCTTCTGTTTAGAATGTCATTCTCGTCTGGATCACGAGAGTCTGAGCGCTGCAGATGGGTGCGTTTTGGTGGTGTAGCAAGACTTCTTATGAACTATCATGTCTTGTTGTTTATGTCACTAGTCAGTGTTTGAATGTTGTATATATCGTTGTTTCAAACTGTTTATTGTCTCGAACTACTGGTGGGCTAAATGAAGGCATCACCATTCTCCAGTGTTCAGAGTATATCTCCTTTTTTCAAGTTATATAATTTGAGCTCAGTGTCTTTTCGATGATGTACACTTGTTTGGGCCAGTGAGGTGTCGTTGAATATGGGCCGAGTAGTAACGCAATGCCAAACAGGTCAATTATGACTCTCAGGCAGGGCTCTCAAAAGATCCTGAAAAAAAAGGCCGGGCTCTCCAAAAAAGAAAGAATAAGGACTCTTAGGCCGACATGTGGGCGCCACCGGTGGTTTCGTGCGCTTGCGCGCCGAGAGCATATTGGCGCTTGCTCGAAACTCATGCTACCTTTTCATCCCCAGTCTCCTGCCCCTCCCCCACCTCTGGAATCTCGATTCCTACTCTAGTTCCCCCAAATCCCCCTCTTGTACTCCCTGTACTCAAGCGCACTATCATGTCGCCGGTCAACGCGGATCTCCGAGCCGGAAATCCTGAGGTCCGTCCTGCCTTCGGTCGCTGTGTGCTGTCGCTCAACAGTGGCATGGCGGCGCTTGACGACCAGTTTGCCGGCAAAGTGCTTATGGTGACCATCAACGGCGACCGGCCTCCCGTCTCACCGGACGACATTGTCAAAGCTCTTGGCATTGTGCACGGCATCCAAATAAGTGACTTCCTCGTCGAAGTCTGTCCTCCACCGGCTGATTTCTTCGTTAGGTTCCGGACAACTTTCGACTGCAGTCGTGTGTTCGAATCTTCCCGGCGTTTGTTCTACGATGGCGCGCTGGTGAGCTTTGATCGGTGGCACCCAGGATGGGGCTCGGTGCCCTCTGAGCTTGAGTTTTTAACAAAGCATACCTTCCACGGCATGCCTCGACGTTCTTGGAACAGCGAGTCCATGAATGAGCTTATCAACGACCTTGGAGGTGAGCTCATAAGTATGTTTGTTCCTCCAGACAGCTGGGCTCTGATGGTTATGGCATGGATGAAGAAGCTGTCCACCATACCGAAGGTGATTGGTGTTGAGATACCGGTGTAGGAACCGGGGTTGTACTATTCGTCGCCACCAAGGCCGCCGCGGACCACGTTAGGGATGTACCTGTATCGAGTGTTCGTGCATGTCGAAGAAGTGGTCAATCCATCAATCAAAGTCCTGCCGGCGCCGCTGGTGCCAGGGTCCGTCGACGACGTCCATTACAGGAGTCAACGTCAGACTTTCCCCGTGTTGCTCGGAACGATGGATGGCACAGGGCCTACTCCATCGCGCGGTGGAGGCCACTGCTTCTTTGGGAGAAGAGGCAGGGCTGGCTGCCTGGATGTGCTCTAATTTGAGGTAACAACTGAATCTTGTCAGATACTAGTTAAATCTGAGCTATGGGTGTGAAGCACTGATATGCCAGTACATTTGATTGTGACCTGTTCTAATTTTGTACCTGAACTTTTTTTAGAAAGGGTTGTACGTCAACTTAATGTGCTAGCAGAACTTATTGTGTTGTCTGTCTGTTTTCTTTGCACAACATTCAAGATATTTCCCCGTCATTGATAAAGACGATGAACAGTTATGTACGACTTTGTTGGTTTCAACATAGCCCTTCCCGTAGCGATCCACTGCTTGCATCCTGATTGTGCCGCCTACGTGAAATTTTTGTATGCAAGTTCAGTGTGCTATGATGTTCTATATGATTGTGTCAACTATATAAGTTTTTACTGATCATCAACAATGCATATGGCTGAAAGATGTATTTACGAGCATCGACCGATGGGTCTCTCTCTCTATCTATTACACACACACACGCACACGCACAAGTGGGACCCGTTGAATTATTTATTTGCTCGTGACAGCTTTTAATTAGGTTCCACTGTAATCTAACTTTTTTATTAAGTTATTAGTTGAGCTCAGTGACTTCAAAAAGTTGTACAGAAGCCTTGTTTGGGCCTTTCCAGCGTCGCTGAATGTGGGCTGAGTAACCATGTTAGGTTGTACTGTACTACACAGGCCTTTTTTTCAACATCAGCAATGCAACTGGGCCGACAGTTGTACACAATATCCGGGTCAACTTGTTATTCTCCGCCCCGATGGGCTGCAAACTTTCCTAGGAGGTATGCATTAGGCTTAACAACAAAATGGACTTTAAGAAATAATAAATGGGATGTAATTATAATAACTGGACAGTTACTATGCACCAAATACGTAATTAGTTTGAAAAATATATTATTTTTGGAATTTGAAAATTTTAATTTCATTACTTGTTGCGTGCGCAATATTTCGTTGGATTTTAACGTAATACAACTTTATTTTGAAATTATATTTAACCTCACTAGAAATTTCGGATCCCATCAAAATGTGGAATTTTTTTTGAATTCTGTTTTGAGCGGTTGTTTGAAATTATTAATCGTTGTCCTAGCTAGAAGTTGGGCTGTACTGTTCAAAAACTGTAAATGGGCTGTAGTAAATTCCATTAGAATTAAAAAATGGGTTGTACATTCTTATAAATCGCAAATGGGCTATATGTTCTCTGCGAAATCCGAGCTGTGGGCCTACTAAGTTGACGCGTACCAAGGGCTTTGTCAACTTAGTCAATATAAACGATTCCAGCTGCAGTGATCGTACGATGTCCATCCAACGGCCGTAGTGCTTCTTCAACCTCTGGTCTTCTTGCTCCAGCCGCCCAAAGAAGCGCCGGTCGTGTCGCGTGCTCCTGCCTCCCGTGGCCGGCTGTGATGCCGCGGAGGCCTCACCGCCCCGTACTACTCCCACCGTTGGCCAGACCATCCCTCTACTCACCCACACCCCCTGTTATTCTGCGGAGACGGCAGCCTCACACCGCAGCCGAACCAATGAACCCTCGTACTCCTCTTCGCGCGGGCTTCCACTGCTGCGTCTTCCCTGGCTCCGCGTCGTCCCCTTCCTAGGCCTCGTCATCGTCCAGACCACCGCCTTGGTGCTCTCGGCGCGGCGTGGTCAATGACCGACTTCCATCGGAAGAGTACTGTACATGGAGAGGTGGACAGCTGGGTCCAGGCGGCCGCAAGGAAGTGCCTCCTTATTACGCGCAAAATAATTATTCCTCCACCTGACAGCAGGGACCCACCGTATGGGCCACCTTATTTCGTGAAAAAACGTTTCCCCCCTGACTGCTGGGACCCACCGGACGGGCCAGCGTATTTCGCAAAAAAAAACGTTCCCCCCGCTGTCAGCTCGGACCCACTGGAAGTGCCTCCTTATTACGCACAAAAAAATGAATACTCCCCGGCTAGCTGGGACCCACCATGGTGGGAGGCTGACTTGTGGGCCTACTAAGTTGACTGGGACGGGGGCCTTTGTCAACTTTAGTCAATATGAACGATTCTAGCTCCAGTGACTGTATGATGTCCATCCAACGGCCGTAGTGCTTCTTCAACCTCTGGTCTTCTTGCTCCAGCCGCCCAAAGCAGCGCCGGTCGTGCCGCATGCTCCTGCCTCCCGTGGCCGGCTGTGCTGCCGCGGAGGCCTCACCGCTCCCTACTATTCCCACCGCTGGCCAGGCCCTGCGGCGATGGGAGCCTCACACCGCAGCCGAACCAGTGAACCCTCGTACTCCTCTCCGCGCGGGCTTCCACTGCCGCGTCTTCCCCGGCTCCGCGTCGTCCCCTTCCTAGGCCTCACCGTCGTCCACCGCCATGGTGCTCTCCGCACGGCGTGGTCAACGTGGTCAAGGAACGATTTCCATCGGAAGAGTACTGTACGTGGAGAGGCTGACAGCTGGGTCCATGGCCACAGCCCAGTTTTTTGTGATTTGCCAAGTAAGTCGCTTTGTCAGGCCTGTTGGGCTGCAAATCTTTCAAGACGAGGAGAGCTTTCATTTGGCTGGCCGAGAAAATGGCCCATCAGTAATGAGTAATGGGCTGTACATTTTTAAAACACATCAAATCGGCAATTAGTTTCAAATATCTTTTTTTCATTTCGAGATTTTAAATTACATTAATTTTTATGCGTGGAGAATTTGTTGGATTTTATATTGATATATATTTATTTTTAAAATCAGTTTGAATGTGAGTCGAAATTTCGGGATTAAAAACAGTTCGGACCGCACCGAAATATGCAAAATTTCGTATAATTTTTTAACCGTGGCCACAATATGGGCTGTAATGCTAACAAAAAGAATATGGGCTCCAAAAAAACCTTAATAATTAGCAAATGGGCTGTAAATTATTAGAAATAATGGCAGATGGGCTGTATGCTGTTTTCCACAGATTTGAGGCTTTCCTAAAAAAAGGTTGACGCACAAGCAGTGACTGTTGGATGGCCATCCAACGGCCGTCGTGCTTCTTCAATCTCTGCTCTTCCTGCTCCAGCCGCTCAAACAAGCGCCGGCGGGACTGCCTGCTCCCTCCTCCCCGCGGCCGGCTCTGCTGCCACGCAGGCCTCACCGCCCCAGCGTACTCCCATCCCTGGCCTAGCCATCCCTCTACTCACCCACACCTGCTGTTATTCTCCGGCGACAGCAGACGAACCAGTAAACCCTCGTACAGTCGTTCTCCCCTCCGCGTGGGAAACAACTGCTGAGTCTTGCCTGCCTCCATGTCGTTCCCTTCCTAGGCCTCGCCGTCGTCCACCGCCCTGGTGCTCTCGGCGCGGCCTGGTCAACGTGGTCAATGACCGACATGCATCTGAAGTGGACTGTACATGGAGAGGCCGACAGCTGGGTCCACGACCGCATGCAAGGAAATGCCTCCTTATTACGCGCAAAATAATGATTCCTGCACCTGACATCAGGGACCCACCGAAAGGACCTCTATATTTCGTGAAAAAAGCATTACCGCCGCTGATAGCTCGGACCCACCAGCTATATCTTCGCACGCAAGGAAGTGCGTCCTTATTACGCACAAAAAAAATGAATACTCCCCCTGCTAGCTGGGACCCACCATGGTGGGAGGCTGACTTGTGGGCCTACTAAGTTGACTGTGACAGGGGCCTTTGTCAACTTTAGTCAATATGAACGATTCTAGCTCCAGTGACCGTATGATGTCCATCCAACGGCCATAGTGCTTCTTCAACCTCTGGTCTTCTTGCTCCAGCCGCCCAAAGCAGCGCTGGTCGTGCCGCATGCTCCTGCCTCCCGTGGCCGGCTGTGCTGCTGCGGAGGCCTCACCGCCCCCTACTATTCCCACCGCTAGCCAGGCCCTGCGGTGACGGCAGCCTCACACCGCAGCCGAACCAGTGAACCCTTGTACTCCTCTCCGCGCGGGCTTCCACTGCCGCGTCTTCCCCGGCTCCCCGTCGTCCCCTTCCTAGGCCTCGCCGTCGTCCACTGCCTTGGTGCTCTCGGCGCGGAGTGGTCAACGTGGTCAAGGAACGACTTCCATCGGATGTGGACTGTACGTGGAGAGGCTGTCAGCTGGGTCCACGGCCACAACAAGGAAGTGCCTCCTTATTACGCAGAAAATAATGATTCCTCCACCTGACAGCTGGGACCCACCAGAAGGGCCACTGTATTTCGCGAAAAAAATGTTTCCCCCTGACTATTGGGACCCACCAGCTACATCTTCGCACGCAAGGAAGTGCGTCCGGGCAAAAAAAAAACGATTCGCCCCCCTGACTGCTGGGACCCACCAGCTACATCTTCGCAGGCAAGGAAGTGCCTGACAGTCGGGACCCACCTGGTCGAAGCGTACGTAGCATTGTCATTCTGGTCGCGAACGTGTACGTACATACTGGTCGATGTAGAGGCACGCACCTGTCGTAGTAGAGACACGCACGTAGCATGTACACGTACGTACAACGGCCAGTGTGCAAGAAAGAAAATACGGCCACGTACGTACATACGGGCAAGGTCTCGAACGCCTACTCGCGCATACGTACGGCTAGGGCTCGTGTACATGGCTGGGTCGAAACGGAGAAACAACGTCGTCATCGTGTTCATGGGGAGCCAACCGGCTGGGTCGGAACGGAATGCGTCGTCGTGTTCATCGGGAGGGCTTGGACGGAACATCCGATGGAAACGAGGCCTGGCGTACCGCAGAACAGAGGAAACGGCCTTGTGTTCGACCGGCCACATTTGAAACTGGATCCTGTTCATCGGGAGGGATCTGGTGTACTGCAAAATGGAGGAAACGGACCTCCTACAGTCAAAACGGGGGTCCTGTTGATCGGGAGGGGTGTGGCGTACCGCAAAACAGACGAAACGGACTTGTGTTGGAGCGCTACGGTCGAAACGGGGGTCCTATTCATCGGGAGGGGTGTGGCGTACCGCAAAACAGGACTCCACGGGACACTGTTCATCTCCACCGTCGACCTCCTCCCGCCTCCACGGGCTACTGTTCATCCACCGTCGACCTCCTCCACCCTCCACCTGCGACTGTTCATCCACGGGCTCCTGTTCATCCAGCCTCCACCACGAGCTACTCCACCGGCTACTGTTCAACTAGCCCTCTCCACGGGCTCCTGTTCAACCACCCCTCCACGGGCTACTGTTCATCCAGCCCTCCACAGGGTGGTCCTGTTCATCCTGCCCTCCACGGGGTGGTCCTGTTCATCCTGCCCTCCACGGGGTCCTATTCATCGAGCCCCAACCGGCTCGATCGATCGGGGTCCTGTTCATCCAGAGGCAACACCACGGGGTCCTGTTCATCCACCCCCACCGGGAGCTGTTCATCCAAACCCCCCCAGCAATGCTCACTGTTCATCCAGAGGCAGCATCGATCGGCTTCAGTTAGCAGCAGTAGTGAAGGAATCGCTCGATCGGGTTCAGTTAACAGCCATCGATCGATCGCTCGGGTTCAGTAACGCGTAGCCTGCAGTGCAATCGCTCGGGTTCAGTTAGAGCCCAACGCCTCGCTCGGGTTCAGTTAGAGCCAACGCCTCGCACACACGCGCGTACGTGTACGAGAGAAACGCGCATCCCTCGGCCCCCGACCTCCCACCGTAACCGGGAACTCCCCGAAATTTTCCTCGCCCTCACTTCTACCACGGTTTTTTCCGTCATGGATGGCCCAAAGTAGGAGCCCACCACATCTATGATGATACCGGTTTTGTGACAATTATCGTCATAGAAGTGTCATATGTATGATAGAAAAAAAAATTCGTTCGGCCCAAAATGTCACGGACGTGTCTTTATTTTGTAGTGCATGTTGCATTTTGTGTTTTTTGGTGCTTACATCATTTAGTGTTTTATAATCTGGAACTACTTTGGATCATTAGCCGGTTTTCAAACTGCAAGTAGCTTCACATTTCTCAAGTTATGTAGATTTCCCGAGCGCAAGTGTCTTCGTATTTTTAAGTTAAATTTTTGCCCCTGGTAACTTGAATTCGCGGATCCACCACTACACACAATTCATACACACAGGCCAGTACGAATTAAATGAAATGCAGGGACTTACGCTAGCTCGTTGTACAGGCTCACTACAGCTCTGCTTGTGCTTGGGATGTTCCATGTACAAGTCCATGTTACCACTTTCTTGGATGTGCAGGCCTTGTGCTCCTTGCATCCCCCTCTGCATTTTTGACATGGCGAATGGTTGATCAAATAAGAGGAATCGACCTTGCTGTTGTACCGGGGGACGGGTACTTACAAGGTTATACCGGTGTGCAGGATGTGTACCAGATCCCATAGCGCCATCATGCTTTGCTAAAAAATGGTTTTGCTTGTTTCAGATGATATCTACAGAAGAAATAAGAGTTAAAGTCAGAGTTGCATAGGCGTGTAAGCTAAGAGAGCAGTGAAAGGATATCCAAACATCGTCGGAACAGTGCACAAGGGAGTGATATGTGGATACCTAGTTCGGGCCGGCGTTTGGGCATGCTCGCCTAGCTAGAGTGTGGGTCACTTCAGAGCCATTGAGGGTGATGCGCTGGCGTTGTCTGGCCGCGCACATATGTAGATCTTGAGTGGCAGCGGAGCGCTACGATGCCGTGGACGAGACCGTTGGTGAAGCCCCAACCGCCTCGGGGGGCGGAGGTGCGACGATGTGCTCGGTGAAGTAGCCCGGTGAGGTGGGAGACAGCGTCGGTGAAGCGCACCTGATGTGGTGCAAGTGGGTGTCTGTGAGGCACGTCGGTTGCGGCGGTCGACGTTGACGGTGGACCACCCGGTGCGGTGGACGAAGGCATAGATGAGGTAGCTCCGTTGCGGTGGTGAAGCGTGGTCGTCGTCTTCGTCATCGTCGTCCACCACAGAGGTGGGGAAAGAGACAAGACGAGGGGTGATTCGAACTTTGCTTGGGTTGGCGGCGAATTAGGGATTTGAGCGCTCTGGGCGCGGAAGGGGACGGTGGAGAAGGGAGATTTTGCAGGGCTGGAATTGGGGCCGCCAGATATTTCAATCCAAAACATGGAAGCGCGAACTTATTTTGTCATCATTCTTTTTTGGGGGGCGGGGGTGGGTGACTGGGTGCTAGCATCCGTACGACACACGCGACCACCACGACAGGACCCTGGTCTGCCTGGTGCGCCTACATTTGAGAATGCAAACGAATCTTCTTTCATTTGCAAACGAATATGTATGTATTACCATGCCCGTGTTTTCCTTGCAAATAATTAGTCATTCGAAATGAGATACTATAAATTAATTAATGAGGAGTTATTTGAATTAGAGTGTGTGTCACATAGCAATCTCCAATTCCAACGTGGATTTCACATTTCATGGTATCCACAGTACTTTTTAATACAAATTCATATGTACAAGATGAACACCATGGTAGTGAGAAAACTTTGGATGGATTCAAACATATGACCTACAAAATAGCACAACAATCGAGTACATGTCAGCTTTTCCAAACCTAGTATGGCACGAATTCAATATAAATACGGAAGCCATATGCATGGTCCTCAATTCAAATCTTACAATGTACACTAAATTGAAACATCGATATTAAGTCTCATACTATCTACATTCAAATGTTGTTTTTAGCCCCACCCCCTCCCCTCGGCACACACGCTACATACTTCCTGTATTGATCAATCTTCCTCTCCTAACCACCTTAGGAAGCTATCGGTTTCCGACACACGTTCATTCTTTCTCTCCATGTTTCGATCTCTGACTCTCTCAACTACACAACCCCCTTTTTCCACTCTGTTACCAAATGTATCTACCTCACACACCCGCCATTGCACTCCATTCCAAGCTTTCTCTCTCTCTCCCACCCTGTCTCGCTAGATACATGCATTGCCCATCTAGACCCACCCCCTCTCATGCGCAGGCACGCACATTGTCTATCTAGGTCACTCCCTCAGGACTGTCTCATTCTTTCTTCCGCACGGCGGCCCACACTCTCTCAATCTCGCTTCTTTATCTAAGTCTCGATTAACCTCACTTTCTCTCACACACAAGGTTGTCAGAATCGCGATTCTATTATACAATTCTATAACTTTACGATCCAAACTACCCCCTATGATTCTATGATTTTAGTTCATAAAATCTGTGTTTCTACGATCCTGATAGTGAAGATGCTATGATTTGTGATCCTACCATCGGAGCTCCGATCCGATTCAAAATCGCAATTCTGACAACCTTGCACACACAAATGATATATCTCCCTGTTCGGGCCTCGATCGACACACTCTATACTCTCTCTCTCTCACGCAGATTGTCTATCTAGATTAGTCCATCCAAGCCGCCCCCACTCTTTCGACCTCATAGCGGGCCACGCCCGCTCAATCTCTCTCTCTCTCTCTCTCTCTGTATCTCTCGATTAACCTCGCTCTTTCTTGGACACAAACGATATATCTCCATGTTTGAGCCCAATTCGACATATTCATATTGTATACTCTATCACACACATTGTCTATCTAGGTCACTCTCTCCAACCCGTCTCACTCTTTCGATCGCATGACGACCCACACTTGCTCAATCTCTCTCCCTTTATCTACGTAATCGATTGACCTTGCTTCCTCCCACGCACAAAATATATCTATATGTCTATTACTGGATCATCTCTCAAGCTCTATCTTACATCGCTCACCCTTCCCAAAAGCTCAATCGGACAATATCTCTCCAGAGCATATATATCTTTTCAACGAATGCCGGGCCACACTTACTTTGTCTCTCTATCTATCTGTGTCTCGATTGACCTTGCTTTCTCACGCCGTATCTTCCACACATTGAAGCTACCTTTCCATCCCTTGCAGAGCCGGAGCTATTTACATTGCGAGGGGGACTCCAACCTTGGATTAATTTGTGAAGGCATTTATTCAGGTGGGTTTAGATTATATTTTCATAGCATTCGGCCCACAACTACTCCAAACACCGTTGCAACCCCCGCACCTCCCCCAATTGATTTCCCTCTGGCTCGGTCATCGCTCTCTCGCACGTCCTTTCTCACCTTCCACGTCGCACCATGGTGTTTTTCAAAAAACTTTGTTGTTCTCTTTAGTTATTACAAATAAACTACAAAACTACACACTGATAGTCCACCTGTAATGGAACAAATTTCAACCCACAAATTAAAGTGCTACAATACACACCAAGGGGACCACCTGTCATGGAACAACTTTGGACCCATATATAAATTAAAACTTAAAAAGGACGAGGATCGAACATGCGACCAGGGCCTTCAAGCCGCACGTCAATTGGCAACATAGTACGGCAACATTTGTTGTACCCCCATTGTTGATATAATGTTTTTATATTACCACAGCCTATTTAATGGATAACATGTTTTAATATTAATTCTAGTACATTAGTGGGACCGGCTCGTTAGCACGTACTATTCGCCTTCATTTACTGGTGGGTTCCATGTCTGCTCTCTCTCTCTCTCCTCCCCTTCTACGTTTAGACGCACGGGAAAACACGAAGAACGCGTTCACAAGTTACGGCACCAGTTTCACATACTAGTAGTAGTAGTCAATGTGTACGTGCAATGCACGTTAATTTGGAAGTATATTAAGTGCATGCGGATATTAAGTAGGATATTATTTGCATGTTATTATGTGATTAGCACTATTTTTGGCATAAAATTAATTGCACGCTAAACGTGTTGAGCGCTCGAGATTGAAGTAGTCTAGGTCGTTGGATTGACATGATTTGATGGCCGAGATTAATTGGATCTGCCCCTTTGGTATAGATGGTATAGATATAGATTATACATGTAACAAGTTTAGGAAAAAAAGTGACTGTGACGGACATGTTATCTACTATTTATCTACTACTCTGTAATAATTAAATGCATTGATAAATAGATGTATCGCCTAGTGCTCGAACAAGGGGACTAGTCGTGCCCTACAAGTATTTGGAATTGACTTCCCTAAAAATATATTTGGAATTGACGTGGTATTTAATATGAAATGTTTGCGATGAGAAGGAATACATGTGGCTTGATAACGTTTTATATTTAATTTGACACGGCTCTAGAAGAACATTCAATCGATCAAATCATAGATTTCATTCAGTCTGACTCTGACTTTACATTCATACGACGATCGATCTAAAATAAACGAAAATGATAAACGTTCGGATTTTAAGCATGGCAATCCGAACGTTTTTCATGGCAAATTTAGATTACACGGCGGCGGCGGGGGCATCTTGCGGTGGGAAGTGGATCCTCCGCCGTGCTCTGTGTGTCGTCAGGCCACTGACCGACGGCAACGGCTTGCGCCGTTGTTGGCGTACTCCTGGACGTTGGCCCTAGCTTCAAGAAAGGCCAGAATGTTCTGGACTTCGGTCTCCAGGAGCGAGTCAACTGGCGGGAGGAGGCGACTGGCATTGGTGCAAGGAAGCGGTCGACGGCGGCCATCCATGCGGCTGAGGGGGGCACTGGCACCCGCGCGGGGACAGGCGCTGGCAACGGCGCGGCGGAGACATTCATGTGCACGGGCACCGGCATGGGCGCGCATGTCAGTGCACGCGCAGGCGCATGCGCTGGCAGGTGCACGGGCACCGGCACGGGTGCGCGCGGCAGTGCACGCGCAGGCGCATGCGCTGGCAGGTGCACGGGCACGTGAAAGTCGGCGGGGACCTCGTGGAACCCTGTGGCATCAAGCTTGGCGACAATGTGCGGCTCCTAGCCCATCAATGCCACGAGGATGGACGCTGGCGCAGTCGGGGCGACGGGAGCCGGAATAGGAGCGGGGATAGGCGCAGTGTCTTCCTGCAAGGCCAGTTCAAGCTCGTCCCAAAGCGCCTTATGTTCTTGAGACTCCGGCTGGGTGTCTTCCTCAGGAAACTAGAAGACTAAGGGTAGACCATCGTGATGCGGCATGGCGTATGGTTAGGTCATGCTGGTTGGAGGTTCACGACAGGAGAATTGGAGAGGAAGAGAGAAGATTGTAGCGGTACTGGGTAGTGCGGGGGTGATTTTAAGCTGCGGTGCCGGCGCCATTAAACGTGGGGGCAGTTGGGACGAAGGTGGGCGGCGGAGCCTGGTCAAAGGGCTCGCCTCATGGTGAGCCTGCACAGCGGCCTGCGCGCATGCCTCCCGTCGAGTCACACGCTTGCTCGGACGGTACCTGCCGATGAGAAGCGGGACTCGTGGCGGCACGTAAACGCCCATGGTTTGAATAGTAAAAGCGTTCGCCTTAACGTGATAGGTCTTTGTTCCAAAATACCTTGGCTCTTCATTTGTGCAACTTCTCATAAGCAGCTTGTCTCAAATTGAACAAAAAATTTACAACAGCATATTTGTGCCATATCACGAGACCATGCTCAGTTTCATGAATTTTCGGTCACTTTTGGATTTTTTTTGAAATTTAAAATCCAGGATTCGAAACAATATCATAACCTGCATCATGCAATAAATTTTCAAGCGATACATCTTTACTATTGTAGATGTTAATATTTCTTAAGAAAGGATTTGGTCAAACATTTTTCTTAGTTAGACTTCAGACAAGTTATATGCAGAGTAAACGGATAATCCCTCCGTACCAGTGCATTGCCTGATATATATTAACTCAAGTACTAGGCACGAACAAATGGGGCTCAGTTATGTGCTCATCCTGGTGTAGTACTCCTATTAGTTACTAGGCAATGGAGTTGACGGGTGACCTTGGGTAGCGGCGAACGAGGGAATTGAACCGTGCTCGGCATGGTAGGTAACGTCGTCTAGTTACTAAAGCATCCCTTCATTGTTCATCGGTAGTAATTATGGACCGGGGACATGAGGGGAATTTCCTAGGGCTGGAGTTCTGGCCACCAGATATTTCGACTCGAAACGCGGAGGCTTGACTAGTTGGGGTTGGCTAATGTGCGTACCACGCACGCCACCAGAAGGACACGAGCCCGGGTTTTTTTAGGATCAACACAAGCCTGGGTCTGGCTAGTACGCCGTTTGGTGCTACCATTCGAGAATACGAAAGTAATCTTTTAAAATGCCGAATGAATCTATATGTATTACAATGCATGTATTTTCCTTGCAAATTACTAATCATTCCAAAAGGAACGGTAATTGATTTATGACGAGTTCTTGAATTAGAGTGAGCTTGTGATATAGTGATATCAACGTGGATTTCACATTTCATGGTATCCCTAGTAAATTTTTCATTGCAAATTCAAATTTAAAAGATGAACGGTATGGTGTTGAGAAAACTTTGTATGTATCAAGCATATGACCACACACACACACACAGAGGTACAGCGAGGTGCTATACAAACGGTTTTTAACCCCTTTCTGCGACGGCATTTGGAACCGTCGCCAACTGAGTGTGGGCGATAGGGGGGTCCTTCCCATACGACCCAGAAACCGTCGAGGATAGGCTCTCTTGGAACACATGCTCGGCAAAATGAGGTCGTGTGCGACGGGCGAGCGGTCAAATACGATTATACAGGCCCAATCGGTTCCGGTCATAAGTACATCCTACACAGTCAGTCCCAAACAAATGTTTCCGTTTGTTATGTACATTCCACACAGTCAGTCACAAACAAATGTTTCCGTTTGTTATGTACATTCCACACAGTCAATCCATGGAATACGTTTCTGTTCTTATGTACATCTCACACAGTCAATCCAGGGAAATTGTTTCCGTTCGTATGTACATCCCACACAGTCAATCCAGGGAAAACGTTTCCGTTCGTATGTACATCCCACACAGTTTTATGTATATGCTTGTGTGTGGTAGGTGTAACTATCACACACGCTCTGCCTCGGTTAACCGTTTGCTTTTATTCAACTACATCACACACGATTTGATGAAGAAAATTGTGTGGCATTGGGCTATCCATCACAAGTGTTTTTACTGTTATAACCGTTTGCAAAGTTCCATGACCAATTTAGCAAGTTTATTAGCTTACAATTAATAATTCCAGTATTACAAAAATTCACATTTCATATCGAACAACTATTTGCCAATTTCATATTCGGCACATAAATATATTTTAACATCATGATGTCTGCTAGAACTACGTCGGTATTTCCCCGAAGAGGAAGGGATGATGCAGCATAGTGACGGTAGGTATTTCCCTCAGTGATGAGACCAAGGTTATCGAACCAGTAGGAGAACCACGCAACACTACGTAAACAACACTTGCACACAAATAACAAATACTTGCAACCCAACGTGTTAAAGGGGTTGCCAATCCCTTTCGGGTAACGGCGCCAGAGATTGACAAACGGACGTGAGAGAGTTGTAAATATTGATAGATCGAACGCCAAATAAAATAAAGTGCAGCAAGGTATTTTTGTATTTTTGGTTTAATAAATCTGAAAAATAAAAGCAAAGGAAAATAAATCGCAAAGGCAAATATAATAAAGAAGAGACCCGGGGGCCGTAGGTTTCACTAGTGGCTTCTCTCGAGAAAAATAGCAAACGGTGGGTGAACAAATTACTATTGGGCAATTGATAGAACTTCACATAATCATGACGATATCCAGGAAATGATCATTATATAGGCATCACGTCCAAGATTAGTAGACCGACTCCTGCCTGCATCAACTACTATTACTCCAGACATCGACCGCTATCCAGCATGCATCTAGTGTATTAAGTTCATGGAAAAACGGAGTAATGCAATAAGAAAGATGACATGATGTAGAGAAGATCTATTTATGTAGAAATGGACCCCATCTTGTTATCCTTAATAGCAACGATACATACATGTCGGTTCCCTTTCTGTCACTGGGATCAAGCACTGTCAGATCGAACCCATCACAAAGCACCTCTTCCCATTGCAAGATAAACAGATCAAGTTGGCCAAACAAAACCTGTTGAGGATATAAACCTTGGAGTCACCCGCCCGATGGGGCCGGGTTACTCATAAGGGTCATCACCTGAAGCCCAGCGCCAAGCTTGAAGACGGTGGGCCAAAAGATGGGCTTAAGACCCGGAGATGGCTTAAGGCCCGTAGTTACAACCGTCATTATGGTAGAACTTGTAGTGTAAGGCAAGAATAGTTGAGAGTCCGAGCCGGACACTCTTATGAGCCGGCCGGGACTCTCAGAAGCTTCTGGGCGTCAACCTCTCTATATAAAGGAACGACCCGGCAGTGGTTTAGGGGGAAGAAAGATCTCGTCGAGAGCCAGGCATAGCAGTTAAGCTCCCTGGTCATCGAAACCCTAATCAATACCACCTCAACTGGACGTAGGCTTTTACCTTCACCGTAAGGGGCCGAACCAGTATAAACCCTCATGTTCCTTGTCCCATTTAACCCCTTCAAGCTTCCTAGCGGCGATGGCTCCACGACTAAGTCCTAGCTTGAGGACATCTGCCGTGACAATTCCACGACAGTTGGCACCCACCGTGGGGCTTGCGCACGGTGGATTTGAGTTCTTGAAGGGCAGCTTCGAAGGGCTCAAGGGATACGCTGTGGGCCGGATGACCAAGAGTCGTCGCGGCAAGCTCTACATTGACGATGCAAACTGGGGCCCCGACGCCGGCTCAATTGAGTACAGATACCGGGTCACCTTCGGCGGAATTCATGTTTTCATTGGCAAGATTGGTGAGCCGGGCCCTGAGCCGGACCACTACGCCGATCTCATCGAGACGGCTCAGCGCGCACGACCCGCCCGAGCCCTGCCTGCCTTGAAGCATGCTTTTGTGGGATGTGTCCATGGAGGGCTCTCTAATAGATCTGGATCTGGTGATGAGACGGCCGCCGGCTCTGACGGCGAGTCATCCACAGATGAGTCAAACTCGTTGTATCAACTTCAAGATGGCAGGCTCATGGGTTGTTCCGATGGTGACAGTATTCCGGACCCGTTTGAGCCGCCGAGCCGGGTTGGAATCTTCATGGCCGGTGCGCAGCCTGTTCAGAACCCTGCTGCTGGGGCGGGAAACCCGGTGCCCTCGCCGGCTCAGGTGCTGATGGATCTCACGGACAAGATGACGGCCCTGTTGACCGCCGCGGTTGACCCGGTGGATCAAGCTCAGCATGATGCGGAGGTGGCGCAGTTAAAGTTAGATCTAGTGAAAGCCAAGGAGGATCTGGCAGCGGAAGGGATCAGGATGGCTGCGGAGAGGGCGGCTCTCGACGCCCAAACTCAGTTGATTCAGGCGCAGTCCTTCCGGCTCACGATGGATCAGAACGCGTCCAATGAGGTCATGAGAAGGAGGCATCAAAAGGCCCAATCTCGACTCCCTCCGGTCTACGATCCTCGAAACCTCTTCAACACACCAGGTGCAGGGTCTAGTAACCCGCCAGGGATCATAGTGCCCGGGTCTGGGACCCCTATTCAGCCACAAGTGATGGGGCCTCCCCGGGTGAGCCCTGCCCCGCCTCAGTATGTGCCAATACCACCGGGTCATTATGCTAACCCGCTAGAGAACATGGTCGCCGCAGCAACACGGCTGGCGGCCCTCCCAATTGACGGCGACTCTCCAACGACTATTGAAACCCGCCGGGTCAGGGAACTCCTTCAGACAGCGCTGGCACAGCAAGAGGCATACTCTTACAGCCGGGACAGGATCCACTCGACCCCTCGTCCAGGCCGGAGCCCGAGTTATAGCAGACACATGGTCTCAGCGACCGGCTCAAGTAATGTCCGACGCCATGACCCGCCCCCTGGCCATGGCCCGGCTCATAACGGAGCCTTTCATGCAGCAGACCAAGACAGAGCGCGGCAAGAGGCGGAGCAGGTGCCTCAGTTGACGGCTTACCAGACCCCCCGGCTTATCCGACGACTTCCGTCGACGTGGGTATCCCTACGAGGACCGGAGGTGTCCCTTGTTTAGTGCCAGCTCTCCGCAATGAACGTCTACCCAAGGACTTCAAAGGCCCTAGGAAGGTGCCTACTTACACGGCTGACTTACAACCCGGAGCCTGGATCGAAAGTTACGAGATGGCCATGGAACTGCTGGAGGTCAGTGAAGCGGCGATGGCCAAGTACTTCACCATGATGCTAGATGGGACCGCCCGCACTTGGTTGAAAGGGCTACCGCCGAATTCCATCGGATCTTGGGCTGAGCTGAAGGCCCGGTTCATACAAAACTTCAAAGACACCTGTAGGCAGTCTATGTCAATAGTGGATTTGACTAACTGTAAACAGCAGGAGGGTGAGTCTACGACACATTGGGTTCGCCGGGTCAAAGAGATCATACATTCATCGGATAAGATGGATGCCGGCTCTGCAGTCTTAATGTTGGAGCAAAATTGTCGTTTTCTGCCCCTGAAGATGAAACTCGGGCGGCTTAAGCGCGACTGCAATGATATGGGTACGCTGATGGCGGCTCTCGTCAAGTACGCCGATTCTGATAGTACCAAGGACCCCGCTTCAGATGATGAAAGGACAGGGAAGGGAAAGAAGAACGGCAATGGCAAGGGTCCTCAGCATAACCCGGGGAACCAAGGAGGTGGCAAGCGTAAGGCCGATAGCAGCCTAGAGTCCGTGGCCAACGCCAGCTCACAAGGTAATAGCCAGAGACGCAAGGGGAGGCCCCCTCCCCGAGCAGGCGGGTCAGGCCCGACGCTGGAGCAGCTGTTGAATGAGCCCTGTCCAAGGCATGGCTCTAGAGAGAAGCCAGCTACTCATCTTGGAAGGATTGTGCGATCATGAAGGCCTTTAAGAATTCCAACGCCTTTAACGGCAACAATGGCCCGGGCGGTGGCTCAGCCGCCGGCGGCTTTCATGGCCCGGGCGGCGGCTCAAGTTCTAATCCTCAGAACGGTCAAGGGGGCTTTAATCAGAAGTCCGGCCAGGGTCATCAACAGCAGCAGGGGGGTTATCAGACCAATACAAAGCAGCTTATCAGTGGACAGTATCATGTATTTACCACCAGTCTGTGTAAGCGAGATGAGAAGCTTCATAAGAGGGCTGTGAATGCTGTTGAGCCGGCGGTTCCACGCTATTTAAGATGGTCTGAGCAACCTATCGTGTGGAGTAGGGAGGATCACTCTCCGCGGGTGGATAATCCGGGTCAGTGGCCTTGGTGGTGGCTCCTCAGGTGGGAGGATATAAGTTCACTAAGGTGCTCATGGATGGAGGCAGCAGCATCAACATCCTCTATTATGAGACTTTCCGTCGTATGGGGTTGATTGATAAGAATCTCAGCCAGTCAAACACTATTTTCCATGGTGTGGTACCTGGTAAGTCGGCTTATCCAGTCGGCAAGATCGAGTTGGAAGTGGCCTTTGGAGACGAGCACAACTACAGGGTGGAAAAATTGACCTTTGAGGTGGTCAAGATAAGAAGCCCGTATCATGCCATATTTGGGCGGCCGGCTTACGCCAAGTTCATGGCACGGCCGTGTTACGTGTATTTACAGCTCAAGATGCCGGGTCTCAATGGGACCATTATGATTCATGGCAGCCGGAAGGTGGCCTTGGAGTGTGAGGAAGGCGATGCAGCTTATGCAGAATCTGTTTGTGCAACAGAGGAGTTAAAATTTTACAAGGACAATGTTGACCCAACAGATATGACCTCTCTGAAAAAGCCGACTACGGAGCATGAGCCGGCAATGAAATTTAAGTCGGCTGATGAGACTAAACTTGTTGATTTCATTCCAGGTGATTCATCTTAGCAGTTTAGCATCAGTGCCAATCTGGATCCAAAATAGGAAAGCGCGCTCATCGAGTTCATCCGTGAGAATAGGGACATTTTTGCATGGAAACCTTCTGACATGCCAGGTGTACCTAGAGAACTCGTTGAGCACACTCTCAATGTTGATCCGAAATTTAAGCCGGTCAGGCAATTCCTTCGGCGGTTTAATGAAGAGAGGCAGAAAGCTATTGGTGAAGAGGTGGCCCGGCTCTTGGCGGCCGGTTTTATTGTTGAAGTCTTTCACCCAGAGTGGTTAGCTAACCCGGTGCTCGTACTCAAGAAGAACGGCACCTGGCGGATGTGTGTGGACTACACGGACATAAACAAGGCGTGTCCGACTGATCCTTTTGCCCTTCCCCGTATTGATCAAATCATTGATGCTACGGCGGGTTGTGAGCGCTTAAGTTTCTTGGATGCTTATTTTGGATATCATCAGATTAAAATGGCAGTTAAGGACCAGGAGAAGACGGCGTTCATCACTCCCTTTGGAGCCTTCTGCTATGTGTCTATGCCCTTTGGACTCAAGAGTGCACAGGCGACTTATCAGCGTTGCGTGTAGAACTGTCTTCATAACCAGATTGGGCACAATGTTCATGCTTATGTGGATGATATTGTGGTTAAATCCAGGAAGGAGGAAACCTTGATAGATGATCTGAGGGAAACCTTTGATAATCTCCGGGTCTACAAGATGATGCTTAACCCGGCCAAGTGTGTTTTTGGTGTTCCTGCAGGCAAGCTCTTGGGTTTCTTGGTTTCTAACAGAGGCATTGAAGCTAACCCGGAGAAGATCAAGGCCATCACCTCCCTGGCTAAGACGGCGTGTATAAACGACGTCTAGCGCTTGGCGGGTCGCATCGCTGCTTTAAGCCGGTTTATAAGCCGTTTGGGTGAGAAGGCCATGCCATTATATCAGTTGATGAAGAAAACTGATGACTTTGTCTGGAATGATGCAGCTAATACTGCTTTTGAGGATTTGAAGAGGCAGCTGGCAGAGGCCCCAGTCCTTGCTGCTCCGGTTGACAAGGAGCCTTTATTGCTGTATGTGGCTGCTAACACACGAGCCGTCAGTGTGCCTGTGGTGGTGGAGCGCAAGGAAGAGGGTAAAGAGCATCCGGTTCAGCGGCCGGTTTATTATGTCAGTGAAGTGCTCATCGAGTCCAAACAGCGGTATCCACATTGGCAGAAGCTTGTTTATGGTGTGTTCATGGCAAGCCGGAAGCTTAAGCATTATTTCCAGGGTCACCCCATCACCGTGGTCAGTTCTGCCCCCCTTGGAGATATCATTCAAAACAGAGAGGCCACAGGGAGAGTGGCTAAGTGGGCTATAGAGCTCGGACCTCATGGTCTAAAATACGTACCACGCACTGCTGTTAAATCTCAAGCCTTGGTGGATTTCATCAACGATTGGACAGAGTTACAAGTGCCCGAGCAAAATCCGGATAACACATACTGGACTATTCACTTCGATGGGTCCAGGCAATTGGAGGGCTCGGGGGCTGGAGTCGTGTTGGCTTCCCCTAAGGGTGACAAGTTCCATTATGTGCTACAGTTGATGTTTCCTTGCACTAACAATGCTGCTGAGTATGAGGCCTTGCTCCACGGTCTTCGGATGGCTAAGGAGATGAGCTTGAGCCGGGTAAGGTGCTTCGGTGACTCATACTTGGTGGCTCAACAAGTATCAGGAAAGTGGGACTCCAAGGACCCTCTCATGGCAGCTTATCGCCGTGAAGTTGATGCCATTGCTGGGCACTTTCAGGGTTACCAAGTAGAGCACATTGATCGCAGGAAGAACAAGGCGGCTGATGCTTTAAGCCGGCTGGGCTCTCAGCGAAAACCGGTGCCGCCTAATATTTTCCTGGACGTCCTGCATAACCCTTCTGTTAAGTTGCCTACAGAGGAAGACTTGGCTGTCCCTGACCCGGAGGCACGACTGGTGGCGGCTCTCCACATCATCCCGGACTGGAAAGTGCCCTATCTGGCTTACATGACCGGGGGAGATTTGCCTGAGGATGAAACTTTGGCCAGACAAATAACCCGGCGGTCTAAGTCAATGGTTGTTATCAATGGTGAGCTGCATCGCCGCAGTGTTACGGGAGCGTTCCAGCGTTGTGTCTCCCCTGAGGAAGGTCAGGAGATCTTGCGTGAGATTCATGAAGGGGATTGTGGCCATCATGCTGGCTCAAAATCCCTTGTGGCCAAGGCTTTTCGTCATGGTTTTTATTGGCTGACGGCTCATGCTGATGCGGAAGACTTGGTCAGTAAATGTGATGGTTGCCAAAGGTTCTCGCGACGGGCTCATGTGCCGGCTCAGGAGCTGAGGATGATCCCAATTACTTGGCCCTTTGCGGTTTGGGGGCTTGATATGGTTGGGCCTTTTAAAAGGTCCAAGGATAAGAAGACCCACCTCTTGGTGGCAGTTGACAAATTTACAAAGTGGGTTGAAGCAGAGCCAGTTAGCAAGTGTGACGCAGCCACGGCGGTTCAGTTTATGACAAAGGTGATCTTTCGCTTTGGCTTTCCGCACAGCATTATAACTGACAATGGTACCAATCTATCCAAAAGCGCCATGGAGGAGTTTTGTCAACGAGAGCATATTCGACTTGATGTTTCATCAGTGGCTCACCCTCAATCCAATGGTCAAGCTGAGAGGGCTAATCAGGAGATTCTGAAAGGCATCAAGCCCCGGCTTTTGGTCCCTTTACAACGGACGCCGGGTTGTTGGGTGGAGGAGTTACCCTTCGTGTTGTGGAGCATCAACACTACTCCTAACAGGTCTACAGGTTTCACGCCTTTCTTCATGGTTTATGGAGCGGAAGCAGTCCTCCCTAGTGACATCCGTCATGATTCGCCTCAAGTGGCAGCTTATGTTGAGGCGGATAATGAACAGGTGCGCCAAGATGCTCTTGACTTGTTGGACGAACAGCGTGATGTGGCAGCAGCTCGCTCAGCGATTTACCAACAAGACCTGCGCCGTTATCACAGTCGCCGGGTTAAATCCCGGTTCTTCCAGGAAGGCGATCTGGTGCTCCGGCTCATCCAAGATCAAACAGATGCGCACAAGCTATCCCCGCCTTGGGAAGGGCCCTTTGTGGTCAGCAAGAATTTGCACAACGGGTCATATTACCTCATTAACATTCCGGAGCACAAAGATTCACGTAAGTCGGAGGAAGAGACCCATCGGCCGTGGAACATAGCTCAGCTTCGGCCTTATTACACTCAAACCACCGGCTATCATAATGTACATATTTCTCTAAGCCATGTATATATATTATGATAAGCAATAAAGCAGGACCTCTGTCCTTTTTTCTCTTCCAAAGGTGAACGTGTTGTTTTCATTGCAAGATCACATGACAACTTGAAGGAGGATCCGGCTTATGATCGTATTCGAATCTAGCCGTACGCAATATAATCACTTGGGGGCTTCCTGTTCAAACATAGGTCGTATTCAAACCAAAGAGAACATAGCTGTCGATACCCATTTGATTGGCAAAGTGCCGAGCTCATTGGGGAGTTTTCTTTGATCATATTTGAATCATAGTTCAACCCCCTTCGGGAACCGACGTGGATCGTATTCAAATCAGCGTCGTTAAACAACTCTTAAGGTCATTTGGGGGCTTCCTGTTCAAACATGGTTCGTATTCGAACCAAAGAGAACATAGCTATCGGTACCCTCTTGATTGGCATCGCCATACCCACTGGGGGCTATATGATCGCATTTGAATCTTAGCATAACCCCTTTGGGACGGGTCTCTGGTCGTATTCGAACCGGAAGCCCCTAAGTTTTTTCTGATTTACAACGAGTTGTTCTGATTGTTTCAATAGTGTGCAAGGCGGGTCTCACTTTGCCGGCTTAACTTTGATTCACAGTACTAGTCGAACACAATCGGCGTTGTTAAGACTGGTAAACCGGGATTGAGGTACCAGCCTTATTACCTGGGTTATATAAACCGGAAGTGTGCTTAAAGGCCGGTAAGTGTGTTGTTACGATTATATTAAGGACATAATTAGGACCAGTCTTTTGTGATTCATATTCCGGGTTATATGTATAAGACTATGATTTTCAGTGCGGTAAGCCGCCTAGAGACTTGTGATTTGTCTTTCTATGCAGGATAGTTAAAGACAACTATTTGAGCTTAAGGAACATGAATGATCATTTATGACCCGGAGGAATATAAGGAAACAACTTCCATGGAATTAAGTATTCAGCACGTGCACGATGGCATGACAAAGTTAAAATGGGCCTATTCTATTACAAGATTCATCAAGCCCAAAAGGGTGAAGCATTGTTTGAATAAGCCGCCTATAGAGTTAAGATGCTTGCTGGGTTGAACCTTCCGGCTCATCCCTCTCCGCTCCCCCGGCTGTTCCCAAGACCTGGAAAGTTGACGATTTCCAGTCAATGCCGCTCAGAGCTTCAAATTGAGCTTCCTCGTCAATTAACCCGGCTGGGTCAATTTCCGGGGCAAAGGTGTGCTTACGAGTCGGCGGGACTAAGCTGATGGCTTCATAACGCGGAGTGGGGATCCTCTGATTCTCGGCATCGTAACCCGGCTGGTACTTGGTCAGATCCGTGTCATTTCCAATCAGGGTGGCCACCGGGCGCACGATCTTCATGCAGGCTGCAAAGTCCCTTTGGTCGAAGGGGGTGCCATCTTCCTTCAAGCTGGGATAGCCAAGGGCAATGTCCATCGGGTCTAATTCTGGAAGGAACGCCTTGGCCCGGCTCAGAGCAGCTATGGCTCCGGCTCTTGCAGAGGCCCGTCGCAGCTCTTGGACATGCTGAGGAAGAACGGCAAGCCAGCGAAGAACTTCCGCCAGGTGAGTCGGCACCTCATTGGATAGGGCCACTACGGCCAAGGCGCGCTGTGACCCGGTGTAGAGTTGCTCCACCAGAGTGCACACGGCCTTCAACTTGGTCAGCACACTTTGGTTGAGGTTGGCACTTCTTGGACCTATTTAAACAGAGTAAGATAAGCCGCTGACAGTGATGGGAGTTACGAGACATAAAGATTATAAACTTGAGGAAAGCCGGTGGAATAACTTACCGAAGATTGCGGCGACCATCTGTGACACATGGCGCTTTAAGCCGAGAGTTCGGCGGTTTTCTCCGTCAGAGCCTTTTCCGCCTGTTCGGCCCGGCTCACCAGAGTAGCCTTCTCTTCGGCCCAAGTTTTCCGTTCAGCTTCAAAGTCCTTTTTCAGCTTCTCTTGAGCAGCAATACTGGACACAAATTTGGCGTTGGCCTTCCGGGTCTCAGTCTCCTGCGTCCTCAGGCAGGTCTTCAGATCGGAGATGTCAGCCTCAAACTTCTTGCAAGCAGCCTGCACAATTTCTGGGTTATAGTATGAACAGTTATTATGCAATTTTAAAGTCCCAAGCACTTTCCAAGCAAAGACACTTGGCACTTGGGGGCTAATGCATGTCGAACGTTTCTATTTACAAATTACCGGTTCATGGAAGTAAGCCGGAACTTAAGTCTACAACATATTCAGTCATAAGTCGTCGACTTGGGGGCTAGTATGGTAAAGATAACTATGCAGTAAGCATTAGAGTGGTACCTCAGACTTCTGCTGTATCTGATTCACCATGTTGATCTCCAAATCCCGGCTCTTGTGCACCTGACTCATATAGCCGGAGACGATCTCTCTGACACTCAAGTTCGCATAGTTGGTGAGGTCCAGATTGGCTCGGCTGCGCTCTAGCAACTCTTCCTTGGCGGAGCACTTGGCCAGCGCAGTGGGTCTCCCCGGCTCAACAAACTCCGTCCGGGTGATTACCACGTCCGGGTCATCGGCCGGCTGAGCCGGGCTGGAGATATCCGGGTTGGTGGAAGTCTCCATGGCTGGCTTGTCGGTGGGAGCGGTGGCTTCAGGTGCTGAGGCGGCTGGCGGCTCTTGAGCGGAAACTTCCGGTTCCGTCACGACCGACTCCTCCGCCGGCTTACTTTTCCTTGCTCTTTTACTGAGCTTTGCTTGAGCACTGAAAGGACAAGAGGTTAGTACAAAAGTATGAGTAAAGATAAAGCACAGCAAGAGATGGTCATCATTACCCGGGTACGGTCTTGAAAGCCGGCAAATTCGACTGCATCGAGTCACCAGAGGAAGGAGACGTTTCTTGATAATTTGAATCAGAAGAATTGAGAGGTTGACGTATAACACCCGCCAGAGGATGAAAAGGATATAAGTTGGAGATAACCTCGGTCCGGCGTTTCCTTGATGCCTCAGGTAAGCCGGAGGAGAGGTCAGCATCCTTGTTGGTCCGGGTGTGCCGCCGGCTCTCATGAATCTGTTGCTTCAAAAGAAATTGAGGATCTTGATAAGCTAAAGGATGTGAAAATCTTACTTTCCGGGTTACCCTTCGGACTTTCAGCCTTGGCAAGGGCTCCGAGTCGGAGGAAAGTGTCATTACCTCTTCAACCACCGGGTTACTTGCTCCGGTGTCATCCTGTTGATGAACAGTATTGATAAGGTGGACAGAAATAAACAAGAAATACAACAAGAGCTTACAGGCTTAGGGATTACCTCTGACTCGGAGCTGTCACTCAGTTGAAGCAGCTGTGAGGCAGTAGGCCTGCTTCCCTTCTTGCGGGGAGCGGCTCTCTTGGCGGCTTTCTTAGCCTTCCTGGCCTTCTTGGCCGCTTCATGGTCATATTTGACCTTCCAGAATTTGTCATCAGCCTGAAAAATACAATGACGATTTCTTAAGGTTCAGATGAAAGCTATCTACAGAAGAAAATAAGATGTTCAGATCAGCGGCTTACCGCTGGGGCCGGGTTGGTCTTGCAGAAGGGGCTTAAGCCGGTCCTCCCGCAGTCTGCCAAGATCTCGTTCAAGAGAGCCTTGGTCATGTCTTCAGCAACGTCTTCAGGAAGATCGTTGCGGCTGTGTCTCAGGGGGTCATCTTTCCGGCCCGTGTACTCACACATTAATCCGGGGCGGCGGCTTAAGGGGATCACCGCCACGAGATCCAGACTCGGACCAGATCAATGCCATTAAGGCCATTTCCCAGGAGAGCCTTGATTTTGCTGATGGTGGGGATTAGAGGTTGGCGCTCCGCCTGAGTTAACTTGTCTGACAGAGGGTGAGTTGGTTCCAGACGCGAAGGACGAAAGCCGGGCAGCGGGCTCTCGTCAGCCGGCGACGTGTCTTGGCAGTAGAACCACGTCTGGTTCCAGTCCTTTGGGTGGCTCGGCGTAAGGAAAAAGGCAGTCTCTCCGTCGCTGAATGGAGATTCCACCAAGTTCCAAGCTCGGCCCGTTGGCGCACTCGTTCTGGCGGTTCAGATAAAAGAGTTCTCTGAAGAGCAGCAGGCTGGGCTCTTCTCCAAGGTAGACCTCGCAGAATACTTGGAAATTGCATATATTCGACACCGAGTTGGGTCCTATGTCTTGTGGCTGCAGATCAAAGAAATTCAGCACATCTCTAAAGAACTTTGAGCCGGGCGGTGCGAAGCCCCGGCTCATGTGATCAGCAAAAATTACCACCTCCCCGTCCTTTGGCTGTGGTCTCTCCTCTGATGGGTCGGGGGCACGGTAGGACATGACGTCCTTCTTGGGCAGGTAACCCGATTTCATGAAATCTGCTAAGGTCTCGTCGGTGACGTTGGACCTCATCCAATTGCATGTGATGGGTGCTTTGGGAGCTTTGGGAGGCATGGTGAAAGTCGGAAGCCTATGATAAAAGGAAATGTCCGGTTTAATTATAAGCCGGAGGAAATTTACAGTTCAATGTTTAAAGTGGCGGCTTATGGAGGGGCCTAATGACATATATGTAAGTGCATCGGGTTATCTAAGCCGCTGGAGGAATTGAGAGTAATTCAATCGTCTACAGCCTTGTTGTAAATGAGCCGGAAAATTTTACGGCGTGTGGCTTCTTTTGAGCCGGAAGGTTTTACGGTGCGTGGCTTCTTTAAGCCGGAAATGTAAACCGCCATGACTCAGCAGGTGCAGTTTTTTACTAAGTGTGGTGAAAACAGGTTTCACACATCGCAGTAACTAGTTTGGATCAAAACGGTCGGCTAAAAAGGAAAGTTTCTAGACCTAAAACAGACGCAGGAGAAGTTCGCAGGTTCAAACGGAGCCTCTATGCAGTAAAAAGGGATCTATGAACATTGGAATGGGCGTGAAACAACTACCGCGGCAGTCCTATGCAGTTAGAGATCAAGAAAGGTAGTAAAAATAAAAAAACTACCAAGAACTCACGAGCAACGGCGAAGAACACGGGAAGAACAGCAGGAGCTTAATGTAGATCTATTCTACAAAGAGGATGGAACTTACAGATGCAGGTGTACTGCGAGGGTTCGCCGCGGTTTTCTGGACGGTTCAGGGTGATGCAGCGGCCAAGGTCGACGAGGACACGGAGCTCTGCTGCGGCGGCGGAGCTCGAGCAGCACAAGAGTAGCGAGAGGAAGAGGATGACAGAAGGGGGAGAATGGAAAAGACTCGAGGGTCGGGCTATTTATAAGGCCAGACTCATAAGTGGGCGCGAGAAACGAGGAGGCCACGACACGGTTATCATACCATAAAACGCCTCGATTTTCGAGATGGCAGTAAAGATAAGATCCGTTGCGGATATGATGGAGTAAAAAATGGACTTAATGGAAGATGACGTCACGGCGGATTACCCGAAATCCAGAGGATGACGTCACGCCGGGTTATGGCCTTCACACAATTGTAAGCCGGAGATTTTCTGTCGAAAGAATTGAAGATTGACATGAGCCGGCTCAAATCAATCTGGGGCCTAATGTTGAGGATATAAACCTTGGAGTCACCCGCCCGGTGGGGCCGGGTTACTCATAAGGGTCATCACCTGAAGCCCGGCGCCAAGCTTGAAGACGGTGGGCCAAAAGATGGGCTTAAGACCCGGAGATGGCTGAAGGCCCGTAGTTACAACCGTCATTATGGTAGAACTTGTAGTGTAAGGCAAGAATAGTTGAGAGTCCGAGCTGGACACTCTTATGAGCTGGCCGGGACTCTCAGAAGCTGCTGGGCGTCAACCTCTCTATATAACGGGACGACCCGGCAGCGGTTTAGGGGGAAGAAAGATCTCGTCGAGAGCCAGGCATAGCAGTTAAGCTCCCTAGTCATCGAAACCCTAATCAATACCACCTCAACTGGACGTAGGCTTTTACCTTCACCGTAAGGGGCCAAACCAGTATAAACCCTCGTGTTCCTTGTCCCGTTTAACCCCTTCAAGCTTCCTAGCGGCGATGGCTCCACGACTAAGTCCTAGCTTGAGGACATCTGCCGTGACAATTCCACGACAAAACCCAAATATCGGAGAAGAAATACGAGGCTATAAGTAATCATGCATATAAGAGACCAAAGAAGACTCAAATAACTTTCATGGATAAAAAGATAGATCTGATCATAAACTCAAAGTTCATCTGATCCCAACAGATACACAGCAAAAAGAGTTACATCATATGGATCTCCAAGAGACCACTGTATTGAGAATCAAAAGAGAGAGAGAGGAAGCCATCTAGCTACTAACTACGGACCCGTAGGTCTACAAAGAACTACTCACGCATCATCGGAGAGGCACCAATGGACATGATGCACCCCTAAGAGATGGTGTCTAGATTGGATCTGTGGTTTCTGGAACTTGCGGCGGCTGGAATTGATTTTTGTAGACTCCCATAGGGTTTATGGAATATTGGGGTATTTATAGAGCAAAGAGGAAGTTGGGGGGCCACCTGAGGTGGGCACAACCCACCTGGGCACGCCTGGGCCCCAGGCGCACCCTGGTGGGTTGTGCTCCCCTCGGAGCACCCCCCAAGCGCTTCTCCGGCCCACGGGATGTCTTCTGGTCCAAAAAAATACACAAAAAGTTTCACTGCGTTTGGACTCCGTTTGTGTCGGGTGGTAGGTGCGACATATGCCAACGGGTGGCTTATCATTGTGGGAGCCAGTAAGACGTCGCCGGTGCCTGGAAACGGGATGAGGCGAAGACATGCACGCCGGCGGATCTTACCCAGGTTCGGGGCTCTCCGTGGAGATAACACCACTAGTCCTGCTCTGCGGGGTCTCTGCATGATTACTAGATCAATACAAGTAGCTACAAGTGCTCCTTGAGCTGTTTGGCTAGAGGAAGAAGAAGGGCAAGGCTAGCTCTCCTTTTTCTCTCTATATGGTGTGTGGAATTCTATGGGATCAACCCTTTGCATGGGTGTCCCGGGGGGTTTATATAGGCCTAGCCCCTAGGGGTACAATGGTAATCCGGCTGGGCGCGGGTCCCAGCCATCTGTGTCTATGCTCGCCGTCTTCTCCGCCGGTCATTGGGGCCCGCCGACTGGTGGGTCCCGCCGGCTGCCGGCTTCTTGGCCGGCACGCCGGCCCCACCGCATGGGGGCTTTGTCGGCGGCTGGTTACTGTTGCCTCGCCTCTGATGACGAGGGCTTTGTCGAGGTAAGCATGGCTACAGTGTCGCCGCCTTGCGAGCTCTCACTGTAGCCTTACCTCGTCTTGTCTCCTTAATAGGGCGCATGCTTCGAGGGAGGGAGGTAACCGGCTATTGGGAGCCGGCCACATCCCTGGCCGACTAGAGGAGGCCGGGCCGTCCTCAGATGTCTCCTTGGCAAAGGGGCCCGCCGCCCGCGGGCCGTTCTGGCACCTGTCGTGGGTGACATCGGGGCCAACATGGCTACAGTGCCGCACCGGACGGGGGATGGCTGACCCGTACGGCGCCCTGTGGCCATGCCTGTTCCGGGATTCGGGGGTAGTGGGCTATACTGCGGCCACGCCCCATCCTATCACCATTATGTGGGTACAGTCTTAGTGGGCGCAGTCTTGGCCGGCTTCTGGGAGTCGGCTTTCTTCATGGCCGGCTTCTGGGAGTCGGTCCTCTTGGGGCCGGCTTCCTGGAGTCGGCTATCTCATATCTTTCTTGGGGGAGGTTTTCTAAGACTGGGTCGCCTTCTGGGAGTCGGCCCTGGGGATAGCCGGCCGGGGGAAGGCGGCCCTATGCTTTGTATGCTTGAAGGCTTGAATGGCCTGATAATTTTTTGAAGAGCAAGGGGGAGTCGGTTAGGCTACCCGTGGCCATTTACTCCGACAGTAGTCCCCGAAGCTGATTGGGCTTGGAGGTTGAGTGGAGGTCGAGAAGCTCGGGTAGCTTCTTATCTTGACGAGCCAGCAGCTGGGAGCCGGCTTCAGTTGGGCTCGCCGTCTTGGCGAAAATTTTAAAGTAGGAAGGCGGGAGTCTGTTGGCGCGTGCACCGGGCTGCCGGCCGGCCACTCGCCGCCAGCGAACCACGTGGCATCCCCTAGCTGAAGAGAGCCTGCCAACCTACGCGCGTGACAAGAAGCCGCCGTAGGCCAAGGGCCCACCACTCCTACGCCTAGGCCCAGGCCCGGATTCTTTGCGGCCCAAAGCTGTGCGCACGTCTTCCGGCGGCGGTTTCCGCACGTCTTTAGGGCGCAGTAATCGTGGGACGTGGGGGAGTGGGTGCAGTTAATCCCACGTCCCACCCCACGCCTCGCCTCCTCGGCTTCGCCGCACGAGGCTATAAGTAGGGGGAGGACGGGAAGTGGCAGACGCTTGCACGCTCCTCTCCTCTCCACCATCTTCTTCCTCCTGCTTTCCCTCACAGCAGCGCCTCGCCGCCGCGTCGTCCCACCATTCTTTTCCCTGCCGCCGTGCTCATTCTTGCCGGCCTGACGCCGCCATGCAGTACGGCGGGGACTGGGACGGCTCCAACGTCCATATGGGCCACGTCGAGTTCCTCCGCAAGACGCGGCGGCTGCCCGACGCGGACAAGGTGCGGGTCCGTCTTGCGCCTGAGAAGGAGATCACGCCGGAGCCGGAGGAAGGTGAGCAGGTGGTCTTCCGCTTGCATTTCCTGCGCGGCATCGGCTTGCCAGCGAGTGCTTTCTTCCGTTCCTTCTGCGAATTCTATCAACTCCAGCCGCACCACCTCACCCGGAACATGGTGGTGCTGCTGTCCGCCTTCGTCACCTTGTGCGAAGGCTATCATGGCGTTCTCCCCACCCTCGAGCTCTGGGGGGAGTTCTTCCAGTCCAAGCTGGGCACACGTATGCAGGGCGTGCTGGCCCAGAGTGGCGCCTTCATCGCGATGCGGAGGGTGGCAGCCGACAACCCCTTCCCCGTCATCACGCTAATCCAGTCGGTGAAGCTCTGGCAGAAGTCATACTTCTACGTGAAGAATGTCGCCCCGCAAGGCGACTACGTCAATTTGCCGGCTTATGTAGCCGGCCCACCGGCGGGCAGGCGGCCCCAGTGGTCCTATCGGGCCGTGACCCCGACGCCGGCTGGAGCCGCGGCCGTCGCTCGACTGCGGGTGATGATCCAGTCGGAGGGCCTGACTGGGTCTGACTTGCTGGCCGCCTTCGTCGCGCGCCGGGTGCTTCCGCTTCAGAGCCGCCCTCACCTGATCTGTCAGATGAGCGGCCAGCTCGATCCGAGTCGGATGTGCACCAAGGACATGCCGCAGGACGAGGTGGCCCATATGGTGAATTACCTTGCGAACTGCAAGCTCTCCGTAGAATGGCAGTTTGGCAAGGAGCCATATTCCCGGGCACATCCACCGCCCACGGTATGTTCTCTTTTTCCCTTTCTTCTCTTAGTTTTGTCGTCGAGTTCCTTTTGGCCGACTCTGACCAGTCGGCATGTCTCGGCAGAGCCCTCTCCTTCGACCTGCGGGCGGGTCGGAGGCGGAGCACCGATTCCTCCCTGACCGGACGGAGCACGACCTGGAGGACCCCGACTTGGGGGTGGCCGCCCTGGATGACAACACCGAGGCGGGTGGCGGCCTAGCTGGCGGCAAGGCCGGCGGCTCCGGGCTTGGAGTCAGCTTCGACGACTGGCCGGATGACGACGAGGCAGAAGTCGTCCCACGCCGCCAGCCGGCGTCTGGCCACGGCGCGGGTTCCTCCGCCGCGCCGCCTGCTCGGGGCGGCGGGCAGAAGCATCATGCCGCGTCGGGCTTGTTCGGCAGTCGGCCGAAGAAGCCCAAGGGCGGGGCAGCGGCGACCAGGCGGGATGAGGCGGCCGCGAAGGTGGCCCGCTTCCGCAAGGCGGTGAAGCAGCCGCAGACGGTGTCGGCGTAAGTGTATAATCCTTCGTGTATTCTTTCTTCTTTTCTTTGGTAGTTCATGAATCCTTGTCCTTTCTCAAAAAATCAGGGCTCCACTGTCGCTCGAGCGGGTTGCTGCCGCCTCCGTCGTTGGATCGCCGGGAGGATCCGGGAGCACCACTCGCCACGTGGACCCCCGTGCCGAGCTTCAGGCGGCGACGGAGCGAAATGCGCGGGAGGCACGGGACGAGCGGAAGGCGGAGGAGTTGAGGGCGGCCGTCGCCAAGGCGGCGCAGGAGGAGGAGGCGGCGAAGGCGCGCGCCGATGCAGCGGAGGCTGCGGCCGCGGCGATGGCGGAGGGGGCCTTGCTTGTCACCCCTCTGCGCGTCGCGGCGCCTGAGGCCCCAGAGCCCCTGCCAGAAGAAGCCAGCGGTGACCAGCCGGGATTGGAGAGGGAGGACAACGTCGTCGTCCCAGAGAGGGAGGCAGCACCGGCCCCGCCGACTGAGGAGACCCAAGGCGGCCGGCCTAACTTGCCGCCCGCGCAACCGGCCGGGGGCGAGCCGGCTGCGAGGACTGATCTGGTGGTACAGACGCCGTCGCGCCAGCGCGCGGGGAAAGCTGCATGAGAGCCGCAGAAGGCCGCGGGCTCCAACTCGTCGGCCCAGGACATGGAGGCGGTCAGCGCCAGCTCGGGGTGGACGCCGGGTGGAGGCACGGCTGTGGTAAACGTGGCCGCGCAGGACGTCCGGAACCGGCTTCAAGCCCAGGCTGCGGCGCTGAGGAAATATAATGACGAGTTCCTTGCGACGCGGGCGGCCATTCGGGTTAGTCTTCTTTTCTTTGCTTTTTTATCTTGGTTTCTTCCGTGGGGGCGCGTCAGCGCACCCACTGGGTGTAGTCCCCGAGTTCCGAGTCGGCTGCAGAGCAGGCGGCTTGGAACTTCCTAGCGGGCCTTGTTTTGCTACTCTTGTTCTCATTCGCTCCTCTGCCTAACTTGCAGGACTACCACAACCTCCGCGCGGCTGCCTTCAACTCCCAGGCTCGGGAGCTGACCCAGAAGACTGCTGACCTATCTGAGAGCCGGGGTAAGTGCTTCATCTTTTATCTCACGTGGGGGTGCGTCAGCGCACCCACTGGGTGTAGTCCCCGAGATTCGGGCCGACTGCTGAGCAGTCGGGTCGGATCTTGTCGGGACCCCGATTCTAAGCACACCGATCTAGCCTGTAACACCTCATATCACTTTGCGGCCTCTCGCACGGTATTCCCACGGGTGTCGCCTTACCATGGCCCGGGACCGTTTGCGCCTTTTGGCTCACGTATATGATAGTGTCGCTAGCATCCATATGACAGAGAACCCGGGCCGACATGACTAGTCATGAACCCAAAGTGACACTAACTTACGGGGACAGGCATACATGAATCAACATCGAGCATGTCGGTCAGCAGCGTGCGAATCCGGGCTGTAGCACTGGGCTAACAGGACTCCGGGAACCCGGGCTGTAGCAGGCTAGGCAGGACTCCGGATGTCACCGCGTGACATTTCCCTGAAGGGACAGACACAGGAACGAAGTGAATCACATGCCGGCCAGTCAAGTGTTCCGGAGCAGTAGTGCTGGGCTAGCAGGACTCCGGTGAACCGGGCTGTAGCGGACTACTATGGCTCATGGAAGCACAAGACTACATTTCCCCATAAGAGAGGCTACCAAGGATAAACAACTAGGTTGTCGGATCCCACACATACCAAGCATTTCAATCATACACACAATATGCTCGATATGTGTAAATACAACATGGCATCACAACATAACTCTACGACTCAAGTATTTATTCATTAGGCTCCGAGGAGCGAGATATTACAAACATAGGTCTCATGACCCAACATTCAGAGCATACAAGTCAAAGCACATGCGGAAGCTTAACATGTCTGAGTACAGACATCTACAAATGAAAAAGGCTGAGAAGCCTGACTATCTACCAGATCCTGCTGAGGGCACAAGACCGTAGCTGAGGTATGAAGCTAAACGTCGAAGTCCACACGGAACTACTAGCGAGACTGACGTCTCTCTGCAAACATAAAATAAGCAAACGTGAGTACAAATGTACCCAACAAGACTTACATCAGAACTATCTACATATGCATCAGTATCAACAAAGGGGGTGGTGGAGTTTAACTGCAGCAAGCCAGCTTTGACTCGGTGGCTATCCTAACTACGACTGCAAGTAACTCTTTTGAGGTGGCGCACACGAGTCCACATATTCACCATATCAATACACCACTATGGATTCGCTCCCGTCTCCCTACGAGAACGCCATCCATAGCACTCACGCTTATCTTGCGCATTTTAGAGTATCCACTTTCACTTGTCTATGAACTGTTATAGGCAACCCAGAAGTCCTTTACCGCGGACACGGCTATTCGAATAGATGATGTTAACCCTGCAGGGGTGTACTTCTTCACACACGCTCTCACCACTTACCGCCGTTTACACGACGTGTACTTGGCAACCTTCAAGCGGAAGCCCAGCGAGGGTGTCGGCCACAGCCTACCTAAACACTCAAGTCTCTAGTCCAGGTTTATCGCCTATTCAGGTTCCATCCGCAGGGAGTCCGGCCGAGGTTTCCACATACGGCCCCGAACGATGTGTGCAGGGTTCCCGAGACACCAAACGGGCGCCCGATACACCGTGCACGTGCCTACCGCATCACAGCCCACCCCTCGGGTCAGCGCTGCCCATGGCCTCCAGCATACTACAAACACCAGAAACTACTTGCAACTCCTGGACAGAGGACAAGGGTGATTAAGAAGCCGAGAGGGTCCATTGGTTTCGGGCCCAATGCGTGGTAGTAACTATATCATGGATCACAAACACAGAACTCAGTTCCTGAGGATGGCTTCAATGAGACAACCCACCATGTACTCCTACATGGCCTCTCACCGCTACCTTTACCAAATCGTGTTCACACACTTAGCTCACACACAGTAGGACATGTTCACACAACTCCAATTCATCCCCGATGAATCAGACCTGACACAACTCTAAGCAATAGCAGGCATGACAAACAAGCATGAATGAGTAGGCACATCAGGGCTCAAACAACTCCTACTCATGCTAGTGGGTTTCATCTATTTACTATGGCAATGACAGGTCATGCAGAGGAGAAAGGGGTTCAGCTACCGCAGCAAGTAACAGATAAATCGTTGTTGTCCTAATGCAGTAAAAGAGAGCAGGAGCGAGAGAGTGGGATTGTATCGGAATGAACAAGGGGGTTTTGCTTGCCTGGCACTTCTGAAGATATTATAGTTCTTCATCGGTGTCATCGAACTCATCGTCGGAATCACGGCTACTGAGAGGGGACAATTACCGGCAACAGAGAAGGAAACACAATCAATGCAATGCACAATATGATGGATGATCATGACATAGCAAAATGAGTGTGTTGGGCTAATGCAACTACAACCAGATGGGTTTGAGCCATTTTGAACCAAAGATTCAACCCCAAACTCATCTTATGAATTTATATAGTGCTTTATCATGTTTTGATATAAACAGCAGGGTTAAGTTGCTTTAACATGCATGAAACCAGTACAGATGGATAGATTGGATTTTTCTGATCATTTTTCATATATAATTTGTTTCATTTGGAGTTATGGTTGAACTTCTATGAATTTTAGAAGTTTTGGGTATTTTCTGGAATTTCTTGATTAAAAATAAATCTAGAAAATGTAATACTGCGTCAACATTGCATCACTGTGACGTCAGCTGGTCAACAGGGGCTGGTCCGGGTCAAACCTGACCCGTGGGACCCGCACGTCAGTGTAACAGGGCAAGAACAGAGGCTGACCAGTGGGGCCAGGTCAACGGCCACGTCAACGTAGTCAAACTGACACGTGGGGCCACTGGACTTAGATTAATTCTAACTTATTTCGTTAGCTGGTTAATTAAACCGGTGGGGCCTGACTGTCAGTGTCACTAGATGTTAAATAACTAGGCTGTTAGCGGCTAATGACTTTGCCACGTCAGCGTCACCGGAGGTATGCCGGCGGCGACCAAAAACGCGGCGGAGGTACACTGGAGGGGCTCGGGTTTCGCCTATGATGCACCATTCGGTGTGCCCTTTGGCCCTACGGAGAGCTGGCGCGTTGGCGCGTCGGATGGTGGTGGTCGGAGTCGACGGCGGCGGGCTCGATTGCAGCCGCCGGAGTTCGGGGGTGCACGGGGTTGCCGGTACGATGCATGGGAGGAGGAACTGATGGGCGCTATGGGCTCCTGGGAGTGCACTCAGTGCAGTGACGCGCTCGGTTTATACAGAGGCGAACCAAAACAACGACGGCGACAAGTCCGGCGCCGGTGAGGTCTCGGTCTCGACGGAAACGAGGGCTACGATGAGCTAATGGACATGGGAGTAGAGGGGATTGGTAGAGGAGCTCACGGCTGGTGCAGAGGTGGCCTCGGCGTGCTCGGGGACGTCCTCGTTGCGGCGAATCGAGCAGCGGCGATCGCCGGCCATGGCGGTGAAGACGGCGGTGATGGCGTGGCTTTGGGGCACCCGGCGTCGCGTGCGTCGGCGTAGAGCTTCATGGATCCGAGGCGAAGCTTGTGGGCTAGCTGGAAGGCCGCGGGGATGCTGGTGGCCGTGGTGGTGGCGAGCAGCATCGATGGCAGCACTCGGTGGCGCTGCGGAAGCGAGCAGAGAAGGGAGAGGGAGTCCTGGGAGAGAGGGGAGAGGTGCAAGGGGTTGAGGGGAGTGCGTGGCGCCCTCGGGTGCCTCCAGCGGCGAGCAGGTAAGCAGGAGGTGGCCAGCGCGTGCTGGCGCGTGGTGGGCACACGCCCTCGCGTCCTTCTGTCAAGAGGAGGACGACGACTGGCAGATGGCTGCGTGGGCTGGGCTTCACAGCAACTGGGCCGAGGTGGGGCGCCAGGTAAGTGGGCCCGAGGCCTATCTCCCTCTCTCTGTTAATAATTTGTTCTGTTTTCTATTTTTGCTATTATGTTTTGATTTAGTTCAAAGACCAAACCATTTTCAAAATTCATGAAAATAATTGTGTAAACTAAATGGACTTATCCAAAGCTACACAACAATTTCCAGAATTATTGAACATATATGTATTATATAACAAATATAGGTCCAATTCAAATATTTATTGGATTAATTCAAAGGCCCAAAATAAATATGTTAAACCTTCCAAAAATATTGGTTTGAATTTTATTCTTGCCAATATTTTTCAAGGTTTAACAGGAACATTTTCTTAGGCTTCTTTGAGAAGATTTTAATGTTGATCATTTTTAAAAGGTTTCTGAGGCTTTGAAAATTCCTCAATTCAAATTTCATTTGAATTTAAACATGATGCATGGAGGCAAAAAAAATCAAGCAAGGGCTGATCTGGGGCTGTGACAGATCTTCCTTGATGACTTCTCCCTTATTGCTTCTTTCTTTTCTGCCATCCCTGCAGCGGCCAACGCCAGTCTGAGGGAACAGCTGGGCGGGGCTCAAGCCGCCCTCCGCGCTAAGGAGGCCGAGCTTGCCGCCTTGGCACGGGAGCGTGACCGCCTAGCCAAGAGGTTGGCCGACCAGGAGGAGAGCCACAAGGCGGCCCTAAAGGCGGTGCAGGACTACGAGGCCGCCCTCCAAGCCGAGTATGAGACAGAGGCGGCCAGCTGGGCCGAAGCGAAGCAGACGCAGATCAACGACTATGGCCAGATCGAAGACATGGTTGACGGTAGGCCGCCTTCCTCTTCGTCCTTGCTTGCCGCTTACCGCTTTAGCTCATTTTCTGACTTGGTGTTTTTCTCTTCTTTCACTTTCTTCTTTGCGCAGAGTATCGTCGAGGCCCACCGCGAGGCACGAAGGCAGGTTGGCGCCGAGATCGCGCCAAACGCTCGCCGGTCGCTGGAGAAGCAGCTCTTGGAGATCCTGGCCCGCCTCCAGCCGGCTCATCGCATGCTCCGCCGGCTTCAGCATGTTGGGGCGCAGGTGTTGGCTGCTCTCTGGCCTGGTGAAGTGATTCCCCGCACCCCTAGTCGGACTGCCGACTTGCTCGAGGTGGCGGTCGGCCGCTTCAAGGCCTGGAAGGCTTCGGCGGCTCGTACCAGCGCCAGGTGGGCGCCGGAGTTCGCCAAGGCCTGGTATCCCGAGCTGAGTCTGGACCAGCTGGCCACCTGGCAGCAGGAGGCCGACACGGAGCTGGAGCCGGCGCGGCCGGCTATCATCCAGCGGGCTTCGGCGATCACCGACTACACCGACACCGGCGCCTTCACTCCTGAGGTGGACGACAACGGTGTTGCCCAGCCAGAGGAGTGGTTCGGGCTGAACCCGTCAGACGGCGAGGACTCGGCGGAGGAGATTGACTCCAGCGACGAGGGCGAGGAGGAGGAGGAGGAGGAGGGTGAAGACGCCGGGCCGGATGGTGGAGCGGCCGGTCAGCCTCAGCTTGACCGTGCCTCCAGCAACAAGGCACGCGCGGGTGCACCGCCTGTAGCCAGCGATGATCAAGCCGAGACCCGCCAGCCGGCCACTCCTCCAGCCGGGGGCGCCGTCTCCACCGACCAACCCGGCTCCCACACTGCGCCCTTAGTCTAGTCTGCTGCCTCTATTTTCCTGTTTTACCACTCTTGGAACAGTATTTTGTTAGGTTTGCACAATTCCACCCACTGGGGGTGTATTCGAACTATATTGATTGCCGGCCTGTTGGGGGCCTTATGTGTAAAGATAATTATGCATGCGTTTGACTTTCCCTTGTTCTTTGCTTTTCATCCTTCTGCTGTTTCCTTTGCCGCCCTCCCTTGGTTGCCGCCTCCCCAGTCGGTCAGTTGCTCTGCAATCTGTGGCTGGAGAAGTGCTTGGCCAGTTGGGAGGGCAAGTACTCTAGCTTTGTTGGATTTTAGCGAAGTGACTGGGAGGCCGGCCAGCCGACTGTTTTGACAGCCGGTGGGCGTGGTTGGAGGCCGGCTTGCGTTATATAAGTTCATTAGTCCTTAGCCGTTTTTCGTGTGGGCATCCTTTCCGCCTTTGGCTCTTGCCAGTCGGACAGTCGGTTCTTTGAGCTGCGACTTTCAACAAGAGAAGGCTCGGGTGCCGGCACACTACTTTGTCTGACTTCAGGTAGAACTTTTAATATAACTTAAGGCGGCCACTCCCCGGGCCGACTAGTCGAACCCGGTGCCAGACAGAAAATCAAATGTAATAATACATTCATGAATATGACACTCGTCATTCATAGATAAAGGAGGGCAGTCCCCGAGTGCTCCTCGGGGGGCTCGTTGTTTCGTACTTAATACAAAAAGGTAGCATGATACATACTGCTTTCAACTGTAAAAACTTCTCAGGAGGTTCGCGTTCCATGGTCGCTCCGACTCCTTGCCGGAATCATCCCTCTTGCGTGCTCTTGGTTTTTGTGCATCGATTAGGTAGTAGGAGTCGTTGCCTAGTGCCTTGCTGATGACGAAAGGGCCTTCCCAAGGGGCCGAGAGCTTGTGTTGGCCGGCTGTTCGCTGGATCAGCCGAAGCACAAGGTCGCCCTCTTGGAAAGATCTTGGCTTGACCTTGCGGTTGTGGTAACGGCGCAAACCCTGCTAGTAGATGGCGGACCGGCTGAGTGCTAACAGCCGGCCTTCTTCCAGCAGGTCGACGCCGTCTTCTCGCGCTTCCTTGGCCTCCGCCTCCGTGTACATGGTGACCCGAGGCGAGTCGAACTCGATGTCGGTTGGGATGACAGCCTCGGCACCATATACAAGGAAGAATGGAGTGAAGCCGGTTGACTTGTTAGGGGTAGTACGCAGACTCCAGAGGACAGCCGGCAGCTCATTGAGCCAGCAGCCGGCTGATCGCTCCAGTGGTACGACCAGTCGGGGCTTGATGCCGGAGAGGATGAGTCCATTTGCTCGCTCCACCTGGCCGTTTGACTGCGGGTGGGCAATGGACGCTAAGTCCAGTCGGATACCCTGCGTCGCGCAGAAACGTGCCAGTGCTCCTTTGGCAAAATTTGTGCCGTTGTCGGTGATGATGCTGTGCGGCACGCCGTACCGAGTAGTGATGTCGGCAATGAATGTCACGGCAGTCGGCCCGTTCAGCTTCTTGATCGGCTTCGCTTCGATCCACTTGGTAAATTTTTCCACGGCGACTAGAAGATGTGTCAAGCCGCCGCGGGCTGTCTTGAATGGGCCCACCATGTCCAGCCCCCAGACGGCGAAGGGCCAGGTGAGGGGCATGGTCTTGAGTGCAGAAGCCGGGAGGTGTTGCTTGGAGCTGAAGACTTGGCATCCTTTGCAGTTTTTGACTATCTCTTTGGCATCTTCCAAAGCAGTCGGCCAAAAGAAACCGTGGCGGAAGGCTTTGGCCACAAGTGATCTTGAGGCTGCGTGGTGGCCGCATTCGCCTTGGTGGATATCCTTGAGGATTGCCACACCTTTCTCTGGCTCGACGCGACCCTGGAAGACTCCGGTGACGCTGCGCTTCACAAGTTCTCTGTTTATTATTGCATATGCTCCGGCTCGACGTTGCACTAGTCTTGTCGAGATCTCATCAGCCGGCAGCTCTCTGTTGACTAGGAAGTTGAGGATGGGCTGGGCCCATGATGGAGCTGTGACTTCTTCTACTGTCAGTACGGCCACCGTGACTCGGGTGGGTGGGTTGGGTGGCGGGGAACTGGAGTCGGCCACCGCTTCTTGTGTCGCTGCAGTCCCCGGGCCGACTGCTGCAGTCCTCGGGCCGGGTTCTGAAGTCTCCGAGCCGGGTGCGACTACAGCAGTCCCCGGGCCAGTTGTTGAAGTCCCCGAGCCGCCTGCTGGGTTCCTCCAGTCGGATCCGGCTGCATCGGGGGCAGGCGGTACGAAGATAGAGTCCGACTCTGGAGACGGCTTGATGGATTGTTTGAGGAGGCGCTGGAGAGAGACACCGGTTCGTATAGCCTGTCGGGTGGAGCCGATCCGCGCCAGGGCATCTGCTTGGTCGTTGTCGGCCCGTGGCACGTGAAGGAACTCGCACCCTTCAAAGTACCCACTGATCTACTGGACGAGGAATCGATAGCTCGCCATGTTTGCATCCTTGGCGTCCCAGTCGCCAGATGACTGCTAGACCACCAAGTCTGAGTCGCCATAACACAGGATCCGGCGTATGCCGAGCTCTTTGGCTAGCCGGAGCCCATGTATGAGCGCCTCGTACTCGGCCACGTTGTTGGAGGCGGCGAAGTGGATTTGCAGCGTGTATCTGAGTTTGTCGCCTTTGGGAGAGGTGAGAACGATGCCGGCTCCCAAGCCGGTGCGCATCTTGGACCCGTCGAAGTGCATCCGCCAATGGGTCGAGTCGGGAGCCGGCGGTAGGTACTGGGTCTCAGCCCAGTCGACGAGGAAGTCGGCCAATCCTTGGGACTTGATGGCGGTGCGGGGCTAGTAGAAGATTGTCTAAAGCGCCAGCGCAATGGCCCATTTAGCCACCCGGCCGGATGCATCCCGACTGCCTATGATCTCGGCAAGCGGGGCGGTGCATACGACCGTGATGGGATGCTCTTGAAAGTAGGGTTTCAACTTCTTGGCGGCGAAGTACACTCCATAGCACATCTTCTGGTAGTGCGGGTAGTTTTGCTTTGAGCTGGATAGTACTTCGCTTAGATAATATACCGGCCTCTGGACTAGCTGGGCTTGGCCTTCTTCTGGGCGATGGACCACGACGACTGTACTGACCACTCGGCTAGTCGCGGCAATGTAGAGGAGCATGGGCTCCTTCTCAGTCGGCGCTGCCAGGACAGGTGGAGTAGTCAGCATCTTCTTCAACTCATGGAAGGCTTGGTCTGCTTGGTCATTCCACTCGAAATGAGTGGATTTCTTCATGAGTCAGTACAGGGGGAGAGCCTTCTCTCCTAGCCGGCTGATAAAGCGGTTTAAGGAGGCCAGGCACCCAGTGAACTTCTGCACGTCCCGCAACTTGGTGGGAATCTCCATTCTCTCAATGGCTTTGATCTTCACAGGGTTGCACTCAATGCCGCGTTTGGAGACCAGGAAGCCTAGAAGCTGGCCGGCTGGTACTCCGAACACGCATTTCTCGGGGTTGAGATTGATCTGGAATCGGCGCAAGTTGGCAAATGTTTCTTTGAGGTCCTCCAGCAGGGTGCCGCGCTTCTCTGTCTTCACCACAATATCGTCTACGTAGACGTGGGCATTTCTGCTGAGTTGCTTGAGGAGGCATTTCTGCATGCAATGCTGAAAAGTGGCACCGGCATTCCTCAAGCCGAATGTCATAGTCAGGTAACAGAAAGCTCCGAATGGTGTGATGAAGGCAGTCTTCAGGCGGTCTGCTGGGTCCAACTTGATCTGGTGGTGTCCTGAGTAGGCATCCAAAAAACTCAACCACTCGCATCCGGCCGTGGAGTCTATCACTTGATCAATCCATGGCAAAGCAAACGGATCTTTGGGGCAGGCCTTGTTGAGGCTAGTGTAGTCTATACACATACGCCACTTGTGGTTTTTCTTCAACACCAAGACTGGGTTGGCAAGCCACTCTGGGAAAAACACTTCCATAATAAAGCCGGCGGCAAGGAGCCGGGCTATCTCTTCTCCTACAATTCTTCGCTTCTCTTCTGACAGTCTGCGGAGGGGCTGCTTGACCGGCTTCGTGTCGGCTCGGACGTGTAATTTGTGCTCGGCGAAATCCTTTGGAACACCCGGCATGTCCTTTGGGGACCATGCGAAGATGTCTCGATTCTCACGGAGGAAGTCGACGAGCTCGCCTTCCTATTTATTGTCCAGGTTTGCACCAATGACTGCAAACCTTTCCGGGTTCTCCGGGTCCAGAGGTATCTTCTTCATCTCCTTGGCCGGCTGGAAGGAGCCCTGCACATCATAATCCTTGGGGTTGGGGGACAAGGCCGGCTGCTTGCCGGCCATGGCCACAACTCGCTCCAGCATCTTCTTCTCTTCTGCCACTACGAGGGACTCGGCCAGCCGACTGCTGGCTGCAGCGCACTCGATGGACTTCTTGTAGTCGCCGGCTACAGTGATGATCCCCTTCGAGCTCGGCATCTTCATCTTCAGGTAGGCGTAGTGGGGCACAACCATGAACTTGGCCAGAGCAGGTCGGCCAAGCAAGGTGTGGTAAGGGCTCTCCAGATCCACTACCTTGAACCAGATTGCTTCTCGGCGAAAGTGATCCTTGTCTCCGAAGAGAACATCCAACTTGGTCTTGCTGATCGGGGAACAGGACAGGCCGGGCACGATGCCATGGAACACGGTCCGGCTTGGCATGAGCTGCTTTGCCTTGAGGTTCAACTTCTCCATGGTATCGCGGTACAGTATGTTGATACTACTTCCGCCATCAATCAGAACGCGGGAGAATCGGGCAGCTCGCCTCTCCGTTGCGAGGGTGACATCCAACCTAATGCGTAGGAGCCAGGGGATGGCATCACCTCTGGGTGATCGGCCCGGCTCCAGTTGGCAGGCCTTTCGGACCAATGCATGAACTCGGGGTTGCTGGAGGCGACGGCGTTGACCTCTTGGTGCTATCGGCGCCGGCTGCGCTTGTCTTCAGCTTGGCTCGTGAAGACGACGTAGGCGGCATGCTCTTTAGGGAACTCATCTTGAATGGCTCCGACTGCTGGTCGAGCAGCTGGCTGCTGGGGGGCTGGAGGCGGCGGGCCGGGAGGCGGAGGTGGCACCAGCCCCTCGCCCTTGGAGATCCGTGTGAGCCAGTGGCACTTTTGGGTCGTGTGGTTGGACGGCTTCGCGCCGCTGTGGAACTTGCAGGGGGCATCGAGAGTCTGCTCGTAGGAGAAGGCCGGCTGCCAAGCCGGCCTGCCGCCCTTCTTCTTGGGATCGGGCCGTTCTTCGGGCTGCTCATCTTCGACTGTGGCCACCTGCCGACTGGTGGAAGGCGGCATAGGGGCCTTGCGCTTGTGGTTGTTCTGGTAGGGGCGCCGATTGGAGTCGCCAGCCGGCGTCTTGGGAGCCGGAGCGAGCACCTTCCCAGAGGCGTCCACTCGGAGCTCGGTGTTAATCGAGGAGTCGGCCGTGGCGTACTTGTCCTCTCGGCACAGAGGAGTCGGTGCTTGAGGAGGGTCCCCTCTCGGCACCCGACGGTGAAGTATTCGATGGCTTGAACCTCGTGCACCCCCTCGCAGGAGTTGCGGAGCTCGGCCCACCGCGTGAGGTAGTCGCGGGTCGACTCGTTGGGCCCTTGGACGCATAGGGAGAGCTGGCGGGGCTTGGAAGGCCGCTTGTACGTGCTGGTGAAGTTGTGGACGAAGACTTCCGTGAAGTCCAGCCAGCTGTTGATGCTGTAGGGCTTGAGGCTGTTGAGCCAGGTGCGTGTCGTGCCTTGCAGCATGAGAGGGACGTACTTCACGGCTACGCGCCTGTTGTCGTTTGCTATGCTGACAGCGGTAGAGTAGTCGATGAGCCAATCTTCCGGCTTCACAGAGCCGTTGTACTTGGGCGTGTCTCTGGGGAGCGAGAACCCTTTGGGGAAGGGCTCGTCGCGGATGCGGGGGCCAAAGCATGGCGGGCCGACATCGTCTTCTTCTTCTAGCGCCAGGGATCGAGCTAGGCGGCTGATCCGGTGGCGGGCGTCGTTCTCGCCGATTCCTTCGCGGTGGCCTAGTTGGCCACCAAGAGTCGGATGCGTGACAGGCGGCGGGCTGGGATATCTCTCCCCTCGAGGCGGGGGAGGAGGCGGATATCCTTGGCGCTCCACTGCTCGAGGGCGGCCTTCCGCGTCGCGCTCAATGGTGATCCGAGTCCGGCTGCGGCTAGCAGCCGGCTCCTTGTCTTTCCTTGCACGGGCACCGCTCGCAGTCGGCGACCGGGATGTCGCGGCGTGCTCGCGGCGTGGGGGAGGACTCTCAGCGTGGGCGCCGGCTTCGTGCCGTTCTGCGGCCGCGTCGATCAGCTGCTGGATTCGCCTTGTCATGTACGGGAGCTCATCAGCCCCCAGCCCATTTAGCTCTTCAGCGGCCGCCTGAGCGGCTCGCAGATTCTCGAGCGGGGTGGCGTAGACGGGGCGGTCTGCCCCCAGCATGCTGGCAATGGCCGCGCCGTGCTTCTTGACGAGGCCGGCTCGGCTCGGCCCGCCATGAGGCGGCGTGCCAAAGGCGGCGCGGTCGACTTCGCGCTGGTGAGCCTCGGTGAGGCGTCTCATGGAGGCTATCTTCTGACCCTCCGTGATGAGGGCAAGGCGGCGTGCCTCCAGGGTCTCCGCGTCGGCGTCGGCCGGGATGGGGACGGACAAGTCATGCATCGCCGCTCGCAGGGCGTCGTGGGCGTTCTCGTCCGAATCGGCGACGTGGCTGATGACCAGAACCTCAGTGACAGCGCTGCTGCCACTGTCAGCTCGAGGGAGAGGGTCATCGAAGACTACCACGTCGGAGGGGTAGGCGTCAAGCGATGCCGTGTCGGAGTCGACAAGCATCGGGTCGGTGGAGCCGACCGACTCCAAGTCCACAGCAGGCTCGCTGGAGACGTGAAGTTGGTCGAGGAGGCTGACGAGGCAGCTCTCGGGGTAGTCCATGCCTGCGTCGGACGCGGGCTCGTCGACGCCTTGCAGCGCGTCGGGGCAAACGCCGTCGGGCGCAGCAGGCTGGCTGCACTCGCTAGGAAGAAAAAGGGTTCCCGTCCAGAACACGTCTCCGGACGACGGTGCACCTGGCCCCATGGTGGGTGCCAAATGTCGGGTGGTAGGTGCGACATATGCCAACGGGTGACTTATCATTGTGGGAGCCAGTAAGACATCGCCGGTGCCTGGAAACGGGATGAGGCGAAGACATGCACGCTGGCGGATCTTACCCAGGTTCGGGGCTCTCCGTGGAGATAACACCCCTAGTCCTGCTCTGCGGGGTCTCCGCATGATCACTAGATCAATACAAGTAGCTACAAGTGCTCCTTGAGCTGTTTGGCTAGAGGAAGAAGAAGGGCAAGGCTAGCTCCCCTTTTTCTCTCTATATGGTGTGTGGAATTCAATGGGATCAACCTTTTGCATGGGTGTCCCGTGGGGTTTATATAGGCCTACCCCCAGGGGTACAATGGTAATCCGGCTAGGCGCGGGTCCCAACCATCTGTGTCTATGCTCGCCGGCTTCTCCGCCGGTCATTGGGGCCCACCGACTGGTGGGTCCCGCCGGCTGTCGGCTTCTTGGCCGGCACGCCGGCCCCACCGCATGGGGGCTTTGTTGGCGGCTGGTTACTGTTGCCTCGCCTCTGATGACGAGGGCTTTGTCGAGGTAAGCACGGCTACAGTGTTGCCGCCTTGCGAGCTCTCACTGTAGCCTTACCTCGTCTTGTCTCCTTAATAGGGCGCATGCTTCGAGGGAGGGAGGTAGCCGGCTGTTGGGAGCCGGCCACATCCCTGGCCGACTAGAGGAGGCCAGGCCGTCCTCAGATGTCTCCCTGGCAAAGGGGCCCGCCGCCCGCGGGCCTTTCTGGCACCTGTCGTGGGTGATATCGGGGCCAACATGGCTACAGTGCCGCGCCAGACGGGGATGGCTGGCCCGTACGGCGCCCTGTGGCCATGGCTGTTCCGGGATTCGGGGGTAGTGGGCTGTACTGCGGCCACGCCCCATCCTATCACCGTTATGTGGGTACAGTCTTAGTGGGCGCAGTCTTGGCCGGCTTCTAGGAGTCGGCTTTCTTCATGGCCGGCTTCTGGGAGTCGGTCCTCTTGGGGCCGGCTTCCTGGAGTCGGCTATCTCGTATCTTCTGAGACTAGGTCGCCTTCTGGGAGTCGGCCCTGGGGATAGCCGGCCGGGGGAAGGCGGCCCTATGCTTTGTATGCTTGAAGGCTTGAATGGCCTGATAATTTTTCAAAGAGCCAGGGGGAGTCGGTTAGGCTACCCGTGGCCATTTACTCCGACAGTTTGATATTGATTTCCTGCGATGTAAAAAACATGCAGAAAATAGCAACTGGCACTTGGCACTATGTCAATAGGTTAGTACCAAAAATTGATATAAAATGACTATAAAATGATTATAAAACATCCAAGAATGATAATATAACAGCATGGAACAATAAAAAATTATAGATACGTTGGATACGTATCACATCACAGTACGATAGCTACCTGAAAACAGCACGGTACAACATATAGCTAGTTCAGCTTCATAAGAACATTATTAGAACAATATACTCATTTCCCTAATCGAGATCATCCAGGCTCGTCTTATCCACCTCTGCTTTCAGTTCAGTAAGAACCTGTTTGCACTGGCCAACTGGGAAAGTGCCTCCTCCTTTGCCAACACCATCTTAGCAAAGTCTGATTTAAAAAATCTGAGCTCATTCTCCACCTTCCTCTTTTTATCCCGCATCTTCAAATATTCTTCAGCGTTGACAACACTTTCTCTAAGCCTACCTCTGTTCTCTTCCTCGTACATGCTCTAGAGCTTTGCTAGGCACATCTTCAAAGACTGTGGCCACTCTTGATCAACCCACTCCAAGTAAGAACACTTTCGTTCATCCTATAATATTTAAAACTAGATCAGTATCAATTTTAGGGGAAATGGGTTTATAGCAACATAGAAAATCACCAATACTTATTTTGAAAAACTGAAGAAACAGATTAATTATGACATATCTTCTCAAAAAGATCAATGTGCAAATGAATTAATTGCTACGGACACAACAACCAAATTTCAAAACATCAGAAGCTATATTTAACTACAACAACGCTACAAGTTCTTACTCATGTACTATAAATAACAAATTGAACATTTTATGAGGAAGCTAAATATAACTGCAACAGCATAGCGACAGTGTTTGGATGACAGCAAATTTATACTAATAGGTTTGTACATGCACAAATTTAGTAACATAAAACTAATAGCACTAAGGCCGTCCACTATGTATGCCAAAACCAGTGTAAAGACAACTGTTGCTACATTTCGCACCGGTGCCCTACACTGGCGAGCCGATGTAGCGGAAAAAATTCAGGGACCCGGACTCCGGAGCACCTAGTTGCTCTGATGCCCAGTTCCTTCGTGCCGAAAAGATTTAGTATTTTACTAGTTGGCTGCTCGGATGTGTGGACCAAAGTTGGCTGCACAAACTGCTTAAGCGGTGCCAAATAATTTTCTAATGGCACCGCTGATGAGATGGCAACATATTTAGATACTAGGTACAAACTGTGATACTTTCTTAGAATGCGTTTGGTTGAAGGTGTGGTATGAATGGGTTGGCACCGTGACAGTGTATGAATCACATCTAACAAATGATTTGTAACAACGAAAGAGGGACTAACCTTCTCTGCACATGCCATAAACTTCCTCCCACTGTCCACAGATTCAAATGCAACTAGCTTCACGCATGGAGATTGATGGTGACAACGAGCATACAGATCTTCAGCCACCCCGCTCCATTCGTTGCAATTGATGGTCCTAGGGAGCTACAAGAGGAAGAAATGACTCAAATCGACCGCCGGGGTAAAATCCCTCATTCCAAGTCATAGCCCGAGAGAGAGAAGAGAGGCATACCCGGGTGGTGAATGAGTCGTCGGAAGAGGAGGAACCGCTGGAGAGGTCATTGAAGAAGACCATGGCGACCCCGGTGGTAAGATGCGAGACGACGAGAGTGAGGAAGCCAGCGAGGAAGCGGCTATAGCTTAGGAAGGAAGGAAGGAGCAAACAGGGGAAATGTGACTTGTGGTCGGGGAGAAAAGGGGGTGGGGGCGAGGGTAGATATTTTGGCGGTAGGCCAAAAATTCTGAAATGTGGAGGGAAACTTTGCGCGCGATGCTGCCGGACACCATTCACTTTGAACGATTGTGTGCATCGCAAACGATTCTTTTGCTTTACGCGCATGGTATGAGTTTGATAATTCAAATTTTGGTGGAAATTTCCCCTGGTACTGTCCTCATCCATGTCATTGCATAATTTAACATCGCTTGCTAATTTGGGCACACAAAAGAGCATACAACACACAGACCACACTTACTAAATCGAGCAATTTTAGTAATTAAACAGAGCTAGTTGACCTAAATATTTCTATAACAATAGACCAACATTAAAAACAAAGCCTAAGTACGCATAATTTTAACAAATCCGCCGACGTGCCGGCCTATGCATCGCCGGTGTGAGAGACGTCGATGACTTATCCTGGCGACATGCCGCCGTTGGTGGATTCTGCGTCCCCCCTGCTGAAGTCGATTGCGTCCTCGTCCTCGTCCTCAGCGCCGCCCTCAAGGTTGTGGTACTCGTAGTAGTGGCTGCGCCAGAGCTCGCGTTGGTACTCCACCGCCGATTCCTCGACGGACAGACTCTTCTCTACCTCGACCTTGGCCACGTGCAACTCCTCCTCTCGGCTCTCCTCGATCTCCACCGCCTCCTGCATCTCCAGCTCCCGCTCGGCGATCTCATGAGGAAGCATGTGCTTCATGGCCACAGCCGCCCTTTCGGACGTGGGTTGCTTGCAGGATTCTGAGGTGGCCTGGAATATCTTGGCGTGTGTGTCCACGATCTTGGCATGGATGGCCTCGACGCGGGCCAGGGCGACATCGGCGGCACAGATAGCAGCTCGAGCGCTCTCGAAGTTTGTAGCCACCATCGCAGCAGCTGCTGCAACTATCTCGGCTGCTGCAGATGCCCTGTCGGCTGCCATAGACGCCCTCTCGGCGGATGCGCCCGCACTCAACGCTGACGCGGCGGCACTCTCGGCGTAGGCGGCCGCGCTTCAGCGCAGGCGGCGGCGCTCGGGGAGGACGTGGCCACCGTACGGGCCTTCACGAAGCGTTTCCACGGCATCATCTTTGCAAGAAGGGGTTGCAGGAATGGGGATCGGGATTCGTGGATTCGGGGGTTGCCGGCACTGGAGCAGACGAGCCGACGAATCTTAAGGAGGAAGACTTAAATAGACCCAGGAATTTTCATCGCAAACGATTCCTATAAAAAACTGTTTGGTGTTGTTGGTATTTTTTATTAGCTGTGAAAGACGAATTTGGAGTAAAGTGGCAAAGGATGGTGTTTTAAATGTACGAGAAAATTTGTAGTACTAATACAACTGTCATGTCAAATTTTTGAATATTTCAGGGGTCATTTGACCTTTTAAGACATTTAAGTGATTTTCTAGCCATTTAATGACCGTAATTCAAATTTGAACTACATGTACATGCAACAACTAACCATAACGGTTTGAAAAGTCATATTTTGTGTACTTGTGTGTGTGTTAATTCCATGTGCAGTAAATTGGAAGGAATTTTCAAACATATTGGTCTCACGGCTATGACACAATTAAGCATGGAGTGCCATGGCATTTAAATTCCAGAAAATTAAAAAATTATTAAAAAAACATGAAACCTTGCTTGATGTAATGTCACGCCACCAAGATGATGTGGTAAAAATTGGCATGTTTGACGAAATTTTGGACACACACCCCTCACAAACCGGAGCAACTCACTAGAAGGCTCGTGGTTTCGAGAGGGAACAATGCATGTTTGATGACGAACGGGCGATAGCTTCCTCTTACGGGCTTCAAAAAATTTCAATAGTTAACATGCACTAATACAACCGTCGTGTCAAAATTTGGAAAATTTCAGGGGTCATTTGACCTTTTGAGACATTTAAGTGATTTTCTAGCCATTTAATGACCGTAATCTGAATTTGGACTACATCTACATACAACGGCTAACCATAAAGGTTTGAACAATCATATTTGTGTACTTGTGTGCGAGTTAATTCCATGTGTAGTAAATTGGAAGGAAATTTCAAACATATTGGTCTCACGCCCTGGACACATGCATGGAGTGCCATGGCATTTAAATTCCAAAAAAATAAAAAAAATCAGAAACACATGAAACCTTGCTTGATGTAATGTCATGCCACGAAGATGATGTGGTAAAGAATAGGCATGTTTGACGAAAGTTTAGACACACATCCCTCACAAACCAGAGCAAATCACTAGAAGGCTCGTGGTTCCGAGAGGTAACAATGCATGTTCGATGACGAACGGGCGATAGCTTCCTCTTACGGGCTTCAAAAAAATTCTACAGTTAACATGCACTAATACAACTGTCTTGTCAAAATTTGGAAAATTTCAGGGACCGTTTGACCTTTTTAAGATTTTTAAGTGATTTTCTAGCCATTTAATGACCGTAATCAAAATTTGGACTACATCTACATGCAACGGCTAACCATAAAGGTTTGAACAATCGTATTTGTGTACTTGTGTGCGAGTTAATTCCATATGCAGTAAATTGGAAGGAAATTTCAAACATATTGGTCTCACGCCCTGGACACATGCATGGAGTGCAATGTCATATAAATTCCAAAAAAAAGATCAGAAACACATGAAACCTTGCTTGATGTAATGTCATGCCACCAAGATGATGTGGTAAAAAACTTGGCATGTTTGAAGAAAGTTTGGACACACACCCCTCACAAACCGGAGCAACTCACTAGAAGGCTCGTGGTTCCGCGAGGGAACAATGCATGTTTGATGACGAACGGGCAATAGCTTCCTCTTACGGGCTTGAAAAAATTCTACAGTTAACGTGTAGTCAAGGGTCATATAACCTTTTTAAGACATTTAAGTGATTTTCTAGCCATTTAATGACCGTAATCCAAATTTGGACTACATCTACCTGCAACGGCTAACCACAACGGTTTGAACAATCATATTTGTGTACTTGTGTGTGAACTAATTCCATGTGCGGTAAATTAGAAGGAAATTTCAAACTTATTGGTCTCACGCGCTGGACACATGCATGGAGTGCCATGGCATTTAAATTCCAAAAAAAATAAAAAAAGATCAGAAACACATGAAACCTTGCTTGATATAATGTCATGCCACCAAGATGATGTGGTTAAAAATTTGCATGTTTGAGGAAAGTTTGGACACACACCCCTCACAAAACGGAGCAACTCACTAGAGGCTCGTGGTTCTGAGCGGGAACAATGCATGTTTGATGACGAACGGGAGATAGCTTCCTCTTACGGCCTTCAAATTTTTTCTACATTTAATGTGCACTAATACAACTGTCATGTGAAAATTTGGAAAATTTCAGGGGTCATTTGGCCTTTTAAGACATTTAAGTGATTTTCTAGCCATTTATTGACCGTAATTCAAATTTGAACTACATGTACATGCAACAGCTAACCATAACGGTTTGAAAAATCATATTTTGTGTACTTGTGTGCATGTTAATTCCATGTGCAGTAAATTGGAAGGAATTTTCAAACATATTGGTCTCATGGCTTGGACACATGAATGGAGTGCCATGGCATTTTAATTCCAAAAAATTAAAAAATGATGAGAAAAACATGAAACCTTGCTTGATGTAATGTCATGCCACCAAGATGATGTGGTAAAAAATTGGCCTATTTGACGAAAGTTTGGACACACACCCCTCGCAAACCGGAGCAACTCACTAGAAGAATCGTGGTTCCGAGAGGGAACAATGCATGTTTGATCACGAACGGGAGATAACTTCCTCTTATGGCCTTCAAATTTTTTTCTACATTTAACGTGCACTAATATAACTGTCATGTGAAAATTTGGAAAATTATATGGGTCATTTGACCTTTTAATGACATCTAAGTGATTTTCTAGCCATTTAATTACCGTAATTCAAATCTGAACTACATCTACATGCGACAACTAACCATAACGGTTAGAAAAATCATATTTGTGTACTTGTGTGCGAGTTAATTCCATGTGCAGTAAATTAGAATGAATTTTCAAACATTTCGGTGTCACGGCATGGACACATGCATGGAGTGCCATGGCATTTTAATTCCAAAAAGTTAAAAAATGATCAGAAAAACATGAAACCTTGCTTGATGTAATTTCATGCGACCAAGATGATGTGGTAAAAAAATTGGCATGTTTGACGAAAGTTTGGACACACACCCCTCACAAACCGTAGCAACTCACTAGAAGGCTCGTGTTTCCGAGAGGGAACAATGTATGTTTGATGACAAACATGAGATAGCTTCCTCTTATGGCCTTCAATTTTTTTCGACATTTAACGTGAACTAATACAACTGTCATGTGAAAATTTGAAAAATTCTAGCGGTCATTTGACCTTTTAAAGACATTGAAGTGATTTTCTAGCCATTTAATGACCGTAATTCAAATTTGAACTACATCTACATGCAACGGCTAACCATAACGGTTTGAAAAAAATCATATTTTTGTGTACTTGTGTGCGAGTTAAAAAATCATCAGACAATGTAAATATCTGGTGTTCAAAAAAGAAAATGTAATGATCTCGCAAGACAACAGGGCTCCACATGATTGACACTCTACGCGGGTTATTAATCAGACACGGTTCTGTATTGGAAACCGTCGCTATTTAGTTCACACACGGATTTGCTGCGGGAATCATGTGTAATTCAAACTACAGTACTCGTAAATTCCGGCGACTGGCGTGTGTACTGTTCCCGTCAAACTAGATTCCGGACGCCAATAAATACTACCTTGCTCACGTCGTCCCGCCTGCATTCTCATCTACATCCTCCCATCGCTCGCCATCTCTCTACCTCAAATCTCTGCCAGGGCGCCGCCGATCTGCCCACGCGCCGACGAGGAGTGGCCGTCCCCCGAGGATGCTCAGTCGAAGAGCAGCGACGAGGTGGACCCCTACGCGCCGCCGGACGTGGTTGCGCCGGACCCCCCCCCCCCCAACTTTGGATTGGTTTTGGGGCCAGTACAATCATTGTCTGAGGAAGTCACTGCCACCGGCTGAGAAAGCCAGACAAGTGACATTCAAGAAGGAGATGGCGGAGGAGGAAGCAAGGTACCAGGCGGCCTGTGAAGCCCCTGATGCCGCATGGAAAAACGAGGCGGTGGAACTTTGGGGGCGGGCGCGTCATCGTGCGGAGGAGGTGTACGAAGATGGGTACTTCACGAGGAAGGTCAAAGGCGCAAGGCACCTCATCGCTGCATGGAGGTGGGCCGATAAGCTCCAGCATGCCACCAACGAGGAGCTCTGGTGGGCACCCAACGAAATGGCAAGATCGTTCATGCTCGTCCGCCAGCAAGAGGCAGATCGGTACGTCAAGCAGGCGGAGGAGGCGGAGTACTGCCTCCGTGCTGGGAAGACGCCACGCACCAGGGAGCTGCTGGTGAGGGGCTGCCGGAATACTGCCCCCAGGAGGGATTATTAGTTTTAGTGTTATTCATTTTCAATTTTATGCATTGTACCTAGTAGTTCAGTATCATCACGTATATGGATGATATTGTATATATTCTGTGATGAACTAATGAAAAATTCAGATATATATATATATTATGAATTCCATTTTCTATCTGCTTTTGTATACTAATTTGTATCTAGCTATAGTCATCCACATATACAGAATGGAAATCATATATACACACATTGAAACAGAGCATATAAGGATGGAAAACAGAGTACACACATTGAAACATAGCAATATTATGATTGCTGTGAATACATAGTGATCCACGTCGAAACGACTCAACAAAATAAAACGTGTCCATGAGACCATGACCAGCAGCCCTTGCCTACGGTGGCTCTTGGCTCTGCCTGAGCTCGTGCAGGCGTTCGTCCAAGCGGTCGACACGCTCGCGGTACATCTAGAGCGCGATCTCGAGCTCCAAGTTGGCTATTTCATCGGAGATCACCAGCTCGAGGATGCGATGGCCATGTTCCTCTACTGTGCCCAAGTGGACACCTGGGCCAAGGTGGCGGTCGAGCCTAGCGACCAGCACGTTGGAATCGAGCGGGCCGCGGACAAGGCGAACGGCGCGACCCATGCGAACGGCGTGGCGGGCGTCCGGTGCAAGTACGGCATGGCCGACCTCTGGTGCAAGTACGGCGCAGAGGGCCTCTGCCCACTCCGGGCGAGGAATGGGGGTACTGACGGGACGTGTACCCAGCTGCGACGCCCAGTCGACAGCAGGCAAGCGCCGATGGATCCGCTCTTGCTATGCAGCATGCCACACCTCTCGCTCTGCAGCGCTCTAATGATCTCGCCGTGCGGCGAGCCGCAGCCTATCGGCGCGGACACGCCTAGCTTGCTCTGCGAGGCGCCATCGATCATGTTGTGCGGCGAGCTACAGCCTCTCGGCGCTGACATGCCTATCTTGATCCGTAGCGCTGAAGCGCCATGCGCCAAGGGTCTGCTCAACCCTGGCGATGACACGCATCATTACATCGTCCATCGCGTTGTCGGGGAGCGTCTCGGCCTTGACGGGCCGTGGCACCTGCTCATTTTCCTCGTCGACGAGGTTGATGGCAAAGGTGGTGCTTTGGTGGGTTGGCATGCTTGGAAAAGGTGGATGTGCTACAGGCTGCGCTTGTTGCCTCCGTGCGTCGCATGCTGCCTAGGATTGTGCACAATATCACTGGTTGGTGGGAAACCGGTGAGGAAATGGCGGGAAACGGTGGCGTGTTCATAAAACGCCATCAATTAATGGAAACTTAGCATAGAAGGAACATCGAGCAAGCACAAGAAGTAGATGATGATCAGATGATCATTTATCCTAGTTAATTATGCATGTAATAGTTTACTTTGGTGTGTGGAAATGTCATGTGTATACTAGCCACCTATGTAATTGGATGTTTTCCGCATATTTCACACATCTTGTTTATGTGAAACGTTTCTGTTCTCTTGCCTCAACACAAATAGTTTATCAAAATGAACTGTATGCCCTCCATTGCACACACCTTGATCTGGCTGAACTGTTTCTGTTGCGTTGCCTAATCGAAAATAGTTCATCCGAGTGAACCATATGTCGTATATCGCACACACCTTGATCTGGCTGACCGTTTCTTTTGCGTTGCCTAATCACAAAAAGTTCATCCGAGTGAACTGTATGCCATATATTGCACACGCCTTCATCTGGTTGCCCGTTTCTTTTGTTTTGCCACATCACAAACAGATAATTGGACTGAACCGTATGCCCCGCATCGCACACGCAACTAAAATCTGAACCGTGTTTGATGCATCCTTCATCGCAAACGTTTTGCATCTTTTTTATGGTTTCTTTACATCATCGTTTGCGATTAATGCATTGCACGCAGTTTCGTCATAGGGTCTCTGATCGTAGTGTCACGTTAGCAGCATCCTGCAGTAGTGACACGAATACAACAACAATCCAGTAAGTATAGTGCATCTATTTTTACAAACCATGCATGTATGACACGAATTCAAAAATACTCCCTCTATTCCTAAATATTTTTCTTTCAGAGATTTCAACAAATAACTATATACGGAGCAAAATGAGTGAATCTACACTCCAAAATATGTCTATATACATCCGTATGTGGCAGTCCATTTGAAATCTCTAAAAAGACTAATATTTAGGAACTAATGGAGTAAAATGTAAGCCATGCATGGTCCTCAATTCAATATTTAAAATGAACAGGAAACTGAAACATGAATATTAAGTCTAGTACTACATACATGCAAATGTTGTGTTTAGGTACCTCCATCGACCCCCCCCCTACACACACAGATACTTCATGTATTGATAGATGTTCATTTCTTTGTTAATAGAGCTATTCATATCCGTCACATGCGCGCTCATTATTGCTCTTCACGTTTCGATCTCCATTTATGTCATTCCCTCCCCCACACTCTCAACAAATGTTTTTCTCACACACAACCTCGTCGTGCCCTCCATGACAAACGCCCCCCTCTCTCTCTCAAGACACATGTGTTGCCTTTCTAAAACACCTTCACCGTGCACGCACACACAAAGTCTATCTAGGCCACTCTCTCGGTAACTATCTCCCTCCGGCCCTCACCACAGCTTCACTGCACGATATCTCAGTGTATCGTCTTTAACATTCGAGTGTACGCTAGGCCACACTCCCTCGATCTCTCCCTCTATAAATGACTCGATTGACCTCACTTTTTTGCGTCGTCTCTCTCACACATAGACGCTCACACTACACCTCTTGCATAGGCGGAGCTATGTAGATTGTCGGGGGTTAACCCCTCGACCTTAGATAAAATTGTGAAGCTCTATTTAGGATTGTTTAGATTATATTTTTTGAACATTATATTTGTCCCCACCCTCCCAAACACCGATTGGTTGTGCACCCCCCCCTTCCCTGGAGAATATCATGTGCCCCCACACCTTAGATGCTATATATGCTGATACGAGTTGCTTGGAGCTTGTAGATCTGAGATATAGCAGCTCACAGGATGTCTTAATATTTTTACAGGAAACTTTAATGAGTTTGAGAATTGCACACAATTTGTAAAAAAACTACTCAGATGCCCTTGGATCCTATATCCAACGACCTCGAAGCTCGGATCACCATAGCATCTAAGATGCAGGAGGACCTCATATTCTCCTGTATGTAAGAATATCATCTGCTACCACACCTTAGATGCTTTGGTGATACAAGCTCTTCGGAGCCATTGGACCAACAACTCCTTGGTGGTTCGAATGTTTTTTTGCAGAAAAGCCCCCAAAGAGTTCGGCCACTGCTTACAAGCACAAAGACTGCTCAGATGCCATTGGATCTCAGATGGAACGACCTCGAAGCTCGTATCACCGTAGCATCCAAGCTGCGAGAGCACCTGATGTTTTCTCGCATAGGAGAATATGAGGTGCTCCCCAACCGTAGATTCTATGGTGATACGAGTTCCCGGAGATCTAACGGCTCATAGTAGGAGGTTTGAATTTTTTGCAATATACGCCTCAAAGAGTTTGGGAATTGCGCGGAAAGTACAATTACTACGCATCTGGCGTCTGATCACAGATCATACGACCTAGATGCTCGTATCACCGTAGCGGCTAATTAAGCTATGGGGAGCACCTAATATGAGCTACTAGGAGCCGTTGGATCCAAGATGCGGCGGCACATATGAGGCCTAAATGTTTTATTTGCAAAAAAACCTTGGAGAGTTTGGAAATTGTGCATAATTACAAAGACTACTCCCAAGCCATTGGATCTTCGATCCAACGACGTAAAAACTCGTATCACCATAGCATCTACGCTGCGGGGTGGATGTGATATTCTATGCCGCTGTCATTTTTGTTCCTAAACTTGCAAAATATGTGTAACTCGTGTCGTTACTTGTCTAACCACGCAAAGTGTTTGTGCAAGAAAACCATCCTACATTGAAATATCGGAACAACACACGGGGGTCCCACTTGTCATTGATCAAATTTGGACCTAAAACTAACAAATATGAAAGACGAGAGTCGAACTGGCAACCTGGACTACAAAGCATAAGTTGATAGCCTGAAACAGCAACGGTTGTTGGCTTTGTCCCATAACTTGATTCTATACAGTATTACGTTGAGTAGAGTAGAGGAAGTGGCTCGTCAGCACGTGCATGACCGTTGACTCACTTACTGGTGGGTCCCATGTCTGCGATCTCTCTCCTCTCTATCGTCTAACCTTTAGACGCATGGGCACACATGAAGAGTGGCGCGAGCTTGCTGTGGTGTTATTATAACTAAAAGAAAAGCTTGAAAAATAGAAGAATCGCCTAGAACAAGAGACGTTGTGGCTGGTTGAGACGGAGCTAACCACACCTATCCTCCATGCCACGTTAGCATGATGAAGCTATGTGGCTAGTGGGGTGTTTTCGACCAACTGGCTGGGTCCCGAGGTCGAACCATAGGTAGTACATTTGATACAGTATATTTTTACACGCACAATTTTCCTCTGTGTCGAGACGTGGCACACCCTACCACGCGGTTCCTGCGTCCTCCCGGGTGGTGTATGCATATTTTCTTCCTTGCCGATACGTGGGACGCCCTACCGCACGTTTTCTGAGTCCTCCTCGGTCATAGCTCCGAAGCAAGTAAATGAGTCGTAAAATCATGAAAGACCACCTTTCCCGCCGAGTACATCAGTGAAGCAAGGTGGCTAGCTACTTGGGCTAGTGTGACTAATTAGCTAGGCCGCTGCCACATTTGTTTTTTCACCCCTTTTTATCTCCTTGCCGGCAGGTAAATTTAAATATCCACCACGGCGTTGCTCTTGTCTTTGGGTGCGACAGGCGCGGCAGGATTTTTATTTTTTTGATTGACGGGACTAGGCAAGGCAGCAATTAGTCATGATGACTCCGCCTGTAAAACCCACTGCTCCCTGATGTGAAAAGTCGTCAACTGGTGTTTGCTACCTCTTGAGCATTGCGTTGGTTTTCCCTTGAAGAGGAAAGGGTGATGCAACAAAGTAGCGTAAGTATTTCCCTCAATTTTTGAGAACCAAGGTATCAATCCAGTAGGAGACTACACGCAAATCCCTCGTACCTGCACAAACAAATAAGAACCTTGCAACCAACACAATAAAGGGGTTGTCAATCCCTTCATGGCCACTTGCAAAAGTGAGATCTGATAGAGATAGTAAGATAAATATTTTTTGTATTTTTGTTGTATAGATTAGAAAGTAAAGACTGCAAAATAAAATAGATCGGAAACTTATATGATGGAAAATAGACCCGGGGGCTATAGGTTTCACTAGTGGTTTCTCTCAAGATAGCATAAGTATTACGGTGGGTGAACAAATTACTGTCGAGCAATTGATAGAAAAGTGCATAGTTATGAGAATATCTAGGCATGATCATGTATATAGGCATCACGTCCGTGACAAGTAGATCGAAACGATTCTGCATCTACTACTATTACTTCACACATCGACCGCTATCCAGCATGCATCTACAGTATTAAGTTCATAAGAACAGAGTAACACATTAGGCAAGATGAAATGATGCAGAGGGATAAACTCAAGCAATATGATATAAACCCCATCTTTTTATCCTCGATGGCAACAATACAATACGTTTCGGTTCCCTTTCTGTCACTGGGATCGAACACCGCAAGATTGAACCCAAAGCTAAGCACTTCTCCCATTGCAACAAAGATCAATCTAGTAGGCCAAAGCAAAATGATAATTCGAAGAGACTTGCAAAGATATCAAATCATACATATAAGAATTCAGAGAAGAATCAAATATTGTTCATAGATAATCTTGATCATAAACTCACAATTCATCGGATCTCGTCAAACACACCGCAAAAGAATTACATCGAATAGATCTCCAAGAAGATCGAGGAGAACTTGGTATTGAGGATCAAAGAGAGAGAAGAAGCCATCTAGCTAATAACTATGGACCTGAAGGTCTGTGGTAAACTACTCACACATCATCGGAGAGGCTATGGTGTTGATGTAGAAGCCCTCCGTGATAGATTCCCCCTCCGACGGAGCGCCGGAAAAGGCCCCAAGATGGGATCTCATGGGTACAGAAGGTTGCGGCGGTAGAAATAGTGTTTTGTGGTGCTCCTGGATGTTTTTGGGGTATAAGAGTATATATAGGCGAAGGAAGTAGGTCGGTGGAGCCACGAGGGGCCAATGAGGGTGGGGGCGCACCTACCCCCTGGGCACGCCCTCCTACCTCGTGGCTGCCTCGTTGCTTCCTTGACGTCCACTCCAAGTCTCCTGGATTGTGTTTGTTCAAAAAACGATTCTCTCGAAGGTTTCATTCCGTTTGGACTCCGTTTGATATTCCTTTTCTACGACACACTGAAATAGGCAAAAAACAGCAAGTTGCACTGGGCCTCCGGTTAGTAGGTTAGTCCCAAAAATAGTATAAAAGTGCATAATAAATCCCATTAAACATCCAAAACAGATAATATAATATCATGGAACAATCAAAAATTATAGATACGTTGGAGACGTATCAAGCATCCCCAAGCTTAATTCCTGCTCGTCCTCGAGTAGGTAAATGATAAAAACAGAATTTTTGATGTGGAATGCTACCCAGCATAATTCTGAATGTAATTTTCTTTATTGTGGCATGAATGTTCGGATCCGAAAGATTCAAAACAAAAGTTTAATATTGACATAAAAATAATAATACTTTAAGCATACTAACAAAGCAATCATGTCTTCACAAAATAACATGGCCAAAGAAAGTTATCCCTACAAAATCATATAGTCTGGCTATGCTCTATCTTCATCACACAAAATATTTAAATCATGCACAACCCCGATTCAGCCAAGCAATTGTTTCATACTTTAGTATTCTCAAACTTTTTCAACTTTCACGCAATACATGAGCGTGAGCCATGGACATAGCACTATAGGTGGAATAGAATATGGTGGTTATGGAGAAGACAAAAAGGAGAAGATAGTCTCACAATAACTAGGCGTATCAACTGGCTATGGAGATGCCCATCAATAGATATCAATGTGAGTGAGTAGGGATTGCCATGCAACGGATGCACTAGAGCTATAAGTGTATGAAAGCTCAACAAAAGAAACTAAGTGGGTGTGCATCCAACTTTCTTGCTCACGAAGACCTAGGGCAATTTGAGGAAGCCCATCATTGGAATATACAAGCCAAGTTCTATAATGAAAAATTCCCACTATTATATGAAAGTGACAAAATAAGAGACTCTCTATCATGAAGATCATGGTGCTACTTTGGAGCACAAGTGTGGTAAAAGGATAGTAACATTGTCCCTTCTCTCTTTTTCTCTCATTTTTTATTTGGGCCTTTTCTCTTCTTTTTTATGGCCTCTTTTTTTCTTTTTCTTTTTTTCTTTTTTATTTTTCGTCCGGAGTCTCATCCCGACTTGTGGGGGAGTCATAGTCTCCATCATCCTTTCGTCACATGGGACAATTCTCTAATAATTAAGATCATCACACTTCTATTTACTTACAACTCGATACTTAGAACAAAATATGACTCTATGTGTATGCCTCCGGCGGTGTACCAGGATATGCAATGAATCAAGAGTGACATGTATGAAAGAATTATGAATGGTGGCTTTGCCACAAATACGACGTCAACTACATGATCATGCAAAGCAATATGACAATGATGGAGCGTGTCATAATAAACGGAGCGGTGGAATGTTGCATGGCAATATATCTCAGAATGGCTATGGAAAGGCCATAATAGGTAGATATGGTGGCTGTTTTGAGGAAGGTATATGGTGGGTGTATGATAGCGGCGAAAGGTGCGCGGCACAAGAGAGGCTAGCAATGGTGGAAGGGTGAGAGTGCGTATAATCCATGGACTCAACATTAGTCATAAAGAACTCACATACTTATTGCAAAAATCTACAAGTCATCAAAACAAAGTACTACACGCATGCTCCTAGGGGAAGGGTTGGTAGGAGTTAACCATCGCGCGATCCCGACCTCCACACATAAGGATGACAATCAATAAATAAATCATGCTCCGACTTCATCACATAACGGTTCACCATACGTGCATGCTACGGGAATCACAAACTTCAACACAAGTATTTCTCAAATTCACAACTACTCAACTAGCATGACTCTAATATCACCATCTTCATATCTCAAAACAATCATAAAGAATCAAACTTCTCATAGTATTCAATGCACTTTATATGATAGTTTTTATTATACCTATCTTGGATGCTCATCACTTTAGGACTAAATTTTTAACCAAAGCAAATTACCATGTTGTTCTAAAAGACTCTCAAAATAATATAAGTGAAGCATGAGAGATCAATAATTTCTATTAAATAAAACCACCACCGTGCTCTAAAAAGATATAAGCGAAACACTAGAGCAAAATTATCTAGCTCAAAAGATATAAGTGAAGCACATAGAGTATTCTAATAAATTCCGATTCATGTGTGTCTCTCCCAAAAGGTGTGTACAGCAAGGATGATTGTGGTAAACTAAAAAGCAAAGACTCAAATCATACAAGACGCTCCGAGCAAAACACATATCATGTGGTGAATAAAAACATAGCCTCAAGTAAAGTTACCGATGGACGAACACGAAAGAGGGGATGCCTTCCGGGGCATCCCCAAGCTTAGGCTTTTGGTTGTCCTTGAATTTTACCTTGGGTTGCCTTGGTAATCCCCAAGCTTAGGCTCTTTCCACTCCTTATTCCAAAATCCATCAAATCTTTACCCAAAAACATGAAACTTCACAACACAAAACTCAACAGAAAATCTCATGAGCTCCGTTAGTATAAGAAAACAAACCACCACTTTAAGGTACTGTAATGAACTCATTCTTTATTTATATTGGTGTTAAACCTACTGTATTCGAACTTCCCTATGGTTCATACCCCCCGATACTAGCCATAGATTCATCAAAATAAGCAAACAACACACGAAAGACAGAATCTGTGAAAATCAGAACAGTCTGTAGCAATCTGTAACTTACGTGTACTTCTGGAACTCCAAAAATTCTACCAAATTAGGAAGTCTTAAGTAATTTGTTTATTAATCTACTGCAAAAATAATCAACTGAAAAGCACGTTTTTGTGATTTATCAAAACTAATCTCGTGCGTGCAAAAGTTTCTGTATTTCAGCAAGATCAAAATAACTATCACCGTAGGTTATCCTAAAGGTTCTACTTGACACAAACACTAATTAAAACACAAAACCACATCTAACCAGAGGCTAGATGAAATATTTATTACTAGCAGGAACAAAAAGCAAGCAACAAAAAATAAATTTGGGTTGCCTCCCAACAAGCGCTATCGTTTAACGCCCCTAGCTAGGCATAAAAACAAGGATAGATCTAGGTATTGCCATCTTTGGTATGCAATTCTTCAATCAAACACTTATAACCCTTAGGAGTTTCCTTCTTTTTATTAAAGATCAAACTCCTAGGCAAGAAATTGAGGAATTCATTTGTAGCAAAAGGTTCCTTAATGATAGCAAAAAAATTGGGGTGAACACTTAATGATTTGAGATCCGCATTTTCCTTACTAGAAGATTCACCCCTATTTTTAGGAACATACATCAATTTAGCAACTTTGGTAGTAGGAGGATTTGGGGTATTTCTTACGGAAGAAAGGGTAGACCCTAAGTTGGTAATAATATCCTCAAGTTTATCAATTCTTGTAGAATCTTGATCTATCTTTTCATTAACTATGGGTTCCTTTTCCTTCAAAAAAATCAGAGTAACTCCTACCTTAGATCCATATTGGGTAATTTGGTTGTGGATCTTTTTATCCAAATTCTCAATCAACTCTATAGTGGCAACTTTATTTTCAATAATTTCAAGCATTTGCATCACATGTTCCAAAGTTAAAGTGGTTCCATTAACCAAAAGAGGTGGTGGGCCGAATAAATCTATCATAGCATTATAAGAATCAAAAGTGTGACTACCCAAGAAATTCCCTCCGGCAATGGTATCAAGAATATATCTATTCCAAGGAGTGATGCCTACATAAAAATTGCGAAGAAGAACGGAAGTGGATTGCTTCCTAGCGGATCTATTCTGAGCATTGCAAATTCTATACCAAGCATCTTTCAAAATTTCCCCCTCCCTTTGTTTAAAATTAAGAACTTCATGATGGGGAGTACTAACAATGATAGAAGGACTAGCCATGATAACGAAACAAATGATCTAACACACAGAGACACAAGAAGCAAGCAAAAAGAGACGAACGGAAAAAGGGCGAATAAAATGGCAAGGGTGAAGTGGGGGAGAGGAAAACGAGAGGCAAATGGCAAATAATGTAATGCGAGGGATAAGAGTTTGTGATGGGTACTTGGTATGTCTTGACTTGTGCGTAGATCTCCCCGGCAATGGCGCTAGAAATCCTTCTTACTACCTCTTGAGCATGCGTTGGTTTTCCCTTGAAGAGGAAACGGTGATGCAGCAAAGTAGCGCAAGTATTTCCCTCAATTTTTGAGAACCAAGGTATCAATCCAGTAGGAGACTACACGCAAATCCCTCGTACCTGCACAAACAAATAACAACCTTGCAACCAACGCGCTAAAGGGGTTGTCAATCCCTTCACGGCCACTTGCAAAAGTGAGATCTGATAGAGATAATAAGATAAATATTTTTGGTATTTTTATGGTATAGATTGGAAAGTAAAGATTGCAAAATAAAAGAACGACGCTAGAAATCACACGTTGGCGGGAGATTAATATGATGGAAAATAGACCCGGGGGCCATAGGTTTCACTAGTGGTTTCTCTCAAGATAGCATATTCTACGGCGGGTGAACAAATTACTGTCCAGCAATTGATAGAAAAGCGCATAGTTATGAGAATATCTAGGCATGATCATGTATATAGGCATCACGTCCGTGACAAGTAGATCGAAATGATTCTCCATCTACTACTATTACTCCACACATCGACCGCTATCCAGCATGCATCTAGAGTATTAAGTTCATAAGAACAGAGTAACGCATTAGGCAAGATGACATGATGTAGAGGGATAAACTCAAGCAATATGATATAAACCCCATCTTTTTATCCTTGATGGCAACAATACAATACGTTTCGGTTCCCTTTCTGTCACTGGGATCGAACACCGCAAGATTGAACCCAAAGCTAAGCACTTCTCCCATTGCAAGAAATATCAATCTAGTAGGCCAAATCAAACTGATAATTCGAAGAGACTTGCAAAGATATCAAATCATACATATAAGAATTCAGAGAAGAATCAAATATTTTTCATAGATAATCTTGATCATAAACCCACAATTCATCGGATCTCGACAAACACACCGCAAAAAGAATTACATCGAATAGATCTCCAAGAAGATCGAGGAGAACTTGGTATTAAGAATCAAATAGAAAGAAGAAGCCATCTAGCTAATAACTATGGACCCGAAGGTCTGTGGTAAACTACTCACACATCATCGGAGAGGCTATGGTGTTGATGTAGAAGCCCTCCATGATCGATTCCCCCTCCGGCGGAGCATCGGAAAAGGCCCCAAGATGGGATCTCGCGGGTACAGAAGGTTGCGGCGGTGGAAATAGGGTTTCGTGGTGCTCCTGGATGTTTTCGGGGTATAAGAGTATATGTATAGGAGAAGGAAGTAGGTCGGTGGAGCCACGAGGGGCCCACGAGGGTGGGGGCGCGCCTACCTCTCCTGGGCGCGCCCTCCTACCTCGTGGTCGCCTTGTTATTTTCTTGACGTCCACTCCAAGTCTCCTAGGTTGTGTTTGTTCCAAAAACGATTCTCCCGAAGGTTTCATTCCGTTTGGACTCCATTTGATATTCCTTTTCTGTGAAACACTGAAATAGGCAAAAAAACAGCAATTTGCACTAGGCCTCCGGTTAGTAGGTTAGTCCCAAAAAAATATAAAAGTGCATAATAAAGCCCATTAATGTGACACCCCAAAATTTTGGCCTTGTTTTATTTATTAAAATGTTGCCAGGAAATAAAACTTTTCCATTATTGTCAAGTTTTACCTTTTGTGACCCTGGATTTTTACCTCAAGTAGGAAAAACCTTCAAAGGTATTGTTGGATTTGTTTACTCTCTTTTATAAAACAATTCCTCATCAGTGGATCCAAATTTGCAAGGCTTATTTTACTCAAAGCTTTATTCCTTTAAAATGATTTCTTTTGCATTTGGAGCCTGCTTTGCACTGCAACCATTTGATAAATGCTTTCAAAATTTCCACCAAAATTTGGAGATGTCATGTGATGTTTCCACATCACTTTCTTGCAGAAATACCTCTTGGCCATTGGAGATTTTGAGCTCTACACCAACTTTTCCAATCTGGTCCAGTAGGCACTTTTGCACTGCAACCCATTTAAATATTCTTCTGAAAATTCTTCCAAGTGTTTGGAGATGTCAGCGGATGCATACCATTCATCTTCAAGCAAAAACCCAGTGATGTCCCTTGGAAAATTTGAGTGGATCAGCCTCTTTTGCATTCTGGTCCAATTTGGTGATTTGTACTGCAACCATGTTTTTCTTTGCCCTAATAACCCTGAGCTTTCTCCTACTTGTAGCCCTCCCTACCAAACTCTTAAGTCCAGGAGATTGGGCTCATTGGAGGTTTTGAAGTGCATGTTCTAAACCCTTTTTCTTTCTGTCCAAAACTGGTGTTTTGCAAAACTTGCACTATCAACTTTCTGTCTTTGCCAAACTAACCTTGCCATCATCTCCTGCATCTAAAGAGACACTGATCTGGAGATTTTGGCCACTCCAAGAGTTATCTAAGTGCACTTGGCTTTCTGTCGAACACCTGGTGTGCACAGCCACTTTTGGCAAGCTCTCTGGTTGGCATTGTGGACTTGGACTCCTGACCTATCCACCTTGTCCACTAAGTGTCTTGCTTCCCCTACCGTCATCCTGTGCAATGCCAGCTCCATCCTCGAGCTCTAGAGCGCGCTGGCATTTTGTCGAGCAGGTGCCGTGCGTGCTCTAGGCGCGCCCAGAGCGCACGTTTTGCATGCGCGCGCACTACGCCGACACGCCGCACTGCCGCGCTCGACGCGACCCGACCCTGGCCCCCTCTGCATCGCTGAGCCGCGCACTAGCCGCCCCCCTGCTCCACGATCCCTCTGGCGTCCTGCTGCACCGCTGGCCGCGCCCTTGGCGGCACGCCGGCGTCGGCAGCGGATTCCGCCGCGGACGGCGCCGCCCAAGCCACCAGCGCACGACAGCTGCCTCAGAGCACAGGCCGTGCTTATCCCCCCACTCGTCGGAACGCGTTCGTCGCCGCCAAGATGCCCTGCAACTACAGCAACGGCTGTCGCCGGCGATCCTATCTTCTACCGCCACGGTCCAGCCTCGCCACGCTATATAAAGGATCCCCGAGCCCCTCCGAGCACTCACGCGACCTCAGAACCACCCCGTAGAGCTCCCCTAGCAGTAGATTGGCCGGAGAGGACCGCCCTCCCCCAACTCCGGCTAGCTCGGCCGCTGCTAAGCCCCGGCGCGATTCGTCGCAACCGGCCACCCATTCGCCAATCCAGCGCCACCAAGATCCTCCCCGTAGCCTTGCGGAGCTGCCTAGCTGCCCAAGCTCGATCGGAGACCACCAGAGCACGAATGTCACTTCACCACCGTAGCTTTCCTCCGCCGCGGAGCTCGCCGCCGGCGATTCCTTCCACCTCCGCCGACCCAACGACCACCCAGAGGACCGCCTCGGTCCGGCCGTTCCATCCCCGCCCTTGGATGCCCTCGAGGAGCCGTCGTTCGTCGCCGGCGATCGCCGGAGCCTCGCCACCGTTCGGGCGCAGAGAAAGGAGGGAGAGGGAGACCAGTCAAACCTGACTAGTGGGCCCTCTGGACCCACTGTCAGTGACCCGCACGTCCGCCCTCTCTCTGGTTGAGTGGAGGCGCAAAACCCCGAATGCGTTTTCCCTGCTGCGTAAGCGTATTTCCCTCGAAGCGTATTCCTTTTTCTGGTTTTATTTTAAAAACAGAGTTGACCAAACTTTGACTGGCTATAACTTTTAAAATAAAACTCCAAATGAGTTGATTCTTTTTCCTACCTCTCTCAAATTTCATCTAGTTTATTTTAAGATTTATTTCAAAAATATTTGAGACAAGTTTTGGTACTGTGTTTGAAATATTTGTATTTGTGTATTTTGCAAAATAGGATTTTTGGAGGGAAAGGAAAGCTTCCAATAAGTGCATCCTTTGCATACTTTTGAAGGCAAGCATTTCTGAACTCTGGCATAATATTCTGTTGTGGTGTTTGGATGTGATCACAACACCCTTTGACTTGGAGTGTGTGATAGTATATGTACCGATATGGTCTCGTGCATAAGTGCACTTTGGAGTTGTTTTGTGGTCCGCAGGTGGATACACTAGTGATTTGGGTCATCCTCGTGAGTTTCTCTTGCACACCGGTAGGAAGCCGGGAGAGTCGTGGTCTTGGGTAGACACGAGCTCGTCCCTAATCCCTCGTCGAGACGAGTATGCCCGGCATAGCTTGGTGAGGCTCGAGGAGTGATGATTTATTTCACTAGTGGTGATATGTTTGATGGGTGCCTGGGCCACCTGAGTCGGTTGTAGACCAAGTCTTGATCAATAGCTTCCTTCTTTGTCAGTACCACCACTTGTCCCTGCAGGGACAGGGTATGGTTCAGTAGGCTGTCAACCCCTGTCCAAAGCACACACCGTACAGAGAGGCCGTGATGAAGGTCCCGTGGCCACGGATTAAAGCCTGTCATTCGGTCCGGGGGCATGGGTGTTTCGGTTGTAGCCGAAGGGGATAGCTTCCCCCAGTTTGCGCGCGGTATAAATTTTGTGATCCCATGCTACGTCGAGGTTGTAGCCTCCCCACTTAGAGTTTTGCTTGGCAGGTGTCGTGGGTGATTCCAGGCACTGGTGAGTTAAGCTGGTGTGTGCAGGTCGGGCGTGTTATCAATCAAAAGACCGTAGACGGAATTAGTCCAGAGGGACTAAGTAAACCCGTTACTCGTGGAAAATGGTACTCCCTCTGCAGAGGATACATCCTGTCAGATAGTCATGTTCTTGAGTAGAAACCACAGTCTGAGTTGAGTCTTGTAACGGTGTTCGGATGGAGAACGATTCATCTAGAACTCTGTAACGGTATTCGGATGGAGATACGGCCTGACTAAATTATCGGTTTTCGGATGGAGAAACGACTGTACTAAATTTTGTTTATGACTATGACACGTATGGATTGTGATCTTTATTATATTTTGGACTAACCATTTATATTATGTATATTATTGAGTATCCCTGGGATGGTCCTACCTCCTAGATATTCACTGTAATTATTTTTCTTATAAGCCCTTTATGTGGTGTCGCTCAGACGCCCGACTGCGGCATTATTTTTATTTCTGCATTTTCCGCTCGAGGAGTCATTCAGACACTCGTTTGGCACCAGTATTATTATTTCTGCATTTTCCGCTCGAGGAGTCATTTAGACACTCGCTTGGCACCCAGTATTTTGTTTTGGTATTTTTTTAACCATATGTGTGCATCATGACCTTTCATATATTTCGTGGCAGATGTGTGTTTTATCTAGTTTAACTCGGAGCATGTTTGATATATTATACCCGTGTTCCTAATGTTTGCGAGTACATTCAAACGTACTCACTGGCTTGTCCCTGGCTATTGTCTTGGCCAGATTTCTCGCTCGGAGGCGAGCCACGCGGTGACAACCTCGGAACCTACGCATCAACGATTGCAGCCTCGCGAAGATAGGAATTATCCTGGTCAGCTGTTCTTGTGGGAAATGGAGTCCCATAGACGCAGATGTACCCAACCACTTCCGCCCTCAACCACTAGCAAACCAATTGTTGTACTCCTAGGCCTGAATGGTCTTGTACTACATATTTTTGTACTTGCTTGGAATTCTTGTATCAAGTTGGTACCTCATCAGCTAACAGTAATCCTGGGGCTGGTGAGCACACAGGCCCTTTTTGTGGGAATTTATATCCCAAAATCCGGTCGTGAAAGACTTGGTATCCGAGCCAGGCTGACCATTGGCTAATCCTATCTTAGCCAGGTCAATAAACTTAGGTTAACCAAACCATCAGACCTTGGCCTAAACCCCGGTCAAGCTTCCCGCGTAAGGTAGCCCCACAGTGACCCGATGCCCTTTTTTGGCGGACGGTGCCCAGCCTATCAGCCTAGCCCGTCGCTCACGCGCCAGTGACCGACACCCAACCCGTCTCTATCGCCAGCGTGCGGAGGAAGACTCCATCCCCTTTTCCTATAAAAAGGGCACGCTAGCCTCGGCACAGCACAGCCTCTTTCCCCCCAAACCCAGTCACGATGCCTGGCCCCATTGTTCACAACGAGACCACAACAGCCAACCTTGGAGGTTTTGTGACCGTGCTCACAAACCTCACCCGCCGTGCCTACGCGTTAGAAGAGCCTCCTGAGTATGTTGTGTACCAGGGACCCATGTACGATGAAAGCCGTCAGTATTGGGCCACTGTGCACATCTACGGTAGGGGTCTGTCGCCAGAACGCCCCTACAGGTTCACTGGAAGGACAACTTCCTTTGAGCCACAAGCCATCCAACTAGCAGCCCGCGAAGCTATAGTTCAACTCCGGCACCTGTCGCCCAGAGTTAACTGTCGCTCGTTTCACTACTACCCCAGTCGTGACGGGTATGGTAGGCCGCCCCAAGTTGCCGACGGAGACCACGAGACGGATCCTGCGCTGTTGCATCTGGTGCGCTATGTAAGCGCACTAGAGCAACTGTTCGATCAGGTCACCCTCGATCTGATCGCAGCTCGTGGAGAGCTGGTTCGTCGAGCCCCGGCGAGAAGAGAAGCGGAGCCCGACACCGACAACCCAGTCGTGCTGTTCAGACACCCGATCGTTCCCTTGAGGCCTGCGCCAGCCATTAACCAGAGCACTTTGGTGACCCCAGAAGCGCTTCGTCGCCTTTTGGAAACCCATTCCAACGGGATTTGGGCCAACAACCCCCGGGATGGTCATCACCATCTCCCCGACCCTGCAGCACCTCAGCCTCAACCAGCAAATCCTGATGGTGAGAGCCGTGGAGAAGCATCGGCGTCCGCAAGGCCAGCCCACTTGGACATTAACAAAGTAGACTAAGTCGCTCAAAGTTGTATCGAGACTTAGTTTTCTACGCTTTGTAATGTGTGGCCTTGTATCGCTGTTGTTGCATGCTGTCTGTTTGAGCGCCCTTGTTTTTGGAGTAGTAGCTATGCATGTGTACGTTGGCGTACAGTTGCATTTTTATTTCGGACGCAGCTACCTAGACCAATCCCGTCAACGCCCACAGTAATGCGTCACCTTTATGTGATATGTATATCTATGGCTTTGACCCGAGTGCAGGATCGTCAGCCAGTTACCTTTCACCCCGGTAGATATCCCAGCCCCGGTGCTATTTAAAGGCCACTTCGTGACCTTGCCGAGCACCCCTCACCTTTGTGCGCAGCACCCACAGCCGCCCCTTGCCATGTCGACCCCCAGCATTTATCTGAGAACCCCAGACGCAACCCCGGGTAGCTTTGTCAAATTATTGTGGGACTTTACCTGCAGTACTATGAGCGCCACCCGTCCACCCCAGTACGAGTTGCTCAAATCGAGGATCACTCCTTCCACCTCGAAATATTGGGCAGTGGTGCACATCCCTCCCGCCTACCCAAACCAAGACCCAACGGAAGTCCCCTTCGTGGGGAAATCCATGCCGACTCCGCAGATGGCCATAGAAGCTGCTGCGTACGAGGCACTCACCCGCCTTCGATTCGCAGTGCCCTATGCCAGTGAGCGAGGGTACTATTATTTTCTGAGCCGTGCAGCACCCGGAGAAGTTGCATCTTTTCCCGGTGGGCGCATCGAGAGGGATCCAGTACTGGCCAACCTTGCCCAGTACGTCATTGCCCAGGAGCGTTTAACTCAGCGAGTAATGGGTTATCTCCAGAGCCTCGCTGATTTAAATCCTCGGATCGCTATTGGCAGACCACTGAGGCCTGACCAAGAAGGGCGCATTCATCGACTGGTTAACCCGCTTCCCCCGATAGAAGAGGAGTGTGCCCCGGTGCCAGAAGCGTTTTCTCAGGGCCCTGTCGCTTTACCCTTTTCTTTGTAAACGCCTCCGATGTATTTATTGTCCCAGTACTTGTATTTATGTGTTGCAGCATGTTCGTAAAAACCTTTATGCAACGGATCCAATTTTTCTTTAATTCCTGTTTTGTGAGCGGTGTTGCCGCTGTTAGTTTTGTTTTAAATTATTTCTTCTCTCGCAACATGTTTTTCGAGAAGATCTCTTTTCCCCGAGTTATTGCTGCATATATATGCTTTTTCCCGGCATAGATTTTTTATTATTATTATTCGCGCATCATCGTTACAGCAAACTGTCAGCCACCACTCGACCATGAGCACTGTTACAAATCTCTGAGCACCTTTTTGCGCCTATCTAACCACACTCGAGGACACCACAGTCTCAGTGAGAGAGACTTGTGAGTGTTCATTCGAGCGCAAGCTGCCCCGGCACTCCGACAGCAGTCAGCCCCGATGCCGCGTCTAATCCACATGATCGCCGCCACCGCGAAGAGCTAACACTCGAGCAGCAGCATCACGACGATCGTCCAGGATCATCGCGCACAGGAGCACGGAGAACCCCAGCAGCACCGCCAAGCCCCCACACACCAGGACCACATACCAGTCCGGCATTGCCTCCGCCATTAGAGCCTCGGCTCGAGCTCCTGCCAGTAGCTATGGAGAAGAAGGAAGGAGGAGTAGGAGCGAGGCCGGGTGTGAGGAAGAAGAGAGGAGCACCGCGATCGTTTTATAGCGCGAGATCGGTGTACGGTGGGCGAGGTCCACCAGCGCCACCCGTCGCTCGGCCGCCGGTGTTCGGAGGCGAGCCTGCGAGCAGTGCCGACAGCGCCCTGGCCCGCGAGGTGAGTGCACGCTGCACCGGCAGCTAGCACGCCACGCACTACCACGGTACGGCCTCGATGCCCTACGAGCTAGGCATCACCGGTGGAGGAAGCGCGGGAGAACGCGCGAGAGAGAAGAGAGGGCCAGAGGAAGGAGAAGAGGCCGACAGTGGGCCCTGGGCCCACCTGTCAGCCAGAGAGAGCACTGTGCTCTCGGGTGCGACCAGCGTATATTAGTAATTTAGAATTTATTCCAAATTACTGTATCCCCATAGAAACGTCTCGTTTTTCCCTAACCGTGGATTTTTCCACACTACACCAGTGTGCCACACTGTGGTTTTGCACCACTTATTGCCCTCTCACTGTAGCCGTTTTGTTTTGTGCAGTTGAAGGATTTCTTTGATAAAAACAGATTTTTATTTCAAAACAATTCTTGTTCAAAACAGCCTTTAACAAATCTCGAGGACGAGATTTTTCTTAAGGGGGGTAGTGTTGTGACACCCCAAAATTTTGGCCTTGTTTTATTTATTAAAATGTTGCCAGGAAATAAAACTTTTCCATTATTGTCAAGTTTTACCTTTTGTGACCCTGGATTTTTACCTCAAGTAGGAAAAACCTTCAAAGGTATTGTTGGATTTGTTTACTCTCTTTTATAAAACAATTCCTCATCAGTGGATCCAAATTTGCAAGGCTTATTTTACTCAAAGCTTTATTCCTTTAAAATGATTTCTTTTGCATTTGGAGCCTGCTTTGCACTGCAACCATTTGATAAATGCTTTCAAAATTTCCACCAAAATTTGGAGATGTCATGTGATGTTTCCACATCACTTTCTTGCAGAAATACCTCTTGGCCATTGGAGATTTTGAGCTCTACACCAACTTTTCCAATCTGGTCCAGTAGGCACTTTTGCACTGCAACCCATTTAAATATTCTTCTGAAAATTCTTCCAAGTGTTTGGAGATGTCAGTGGATGCATACCATTCATCTTCAAGCAAAAACCCAGTGATGTCCCTTGGGAAATTTGAGTGGATCAGCCTCTTTTGCATTCTGGTCCAATTTGGTGATTTGTACTGCAACCATGTTTTTCTTTGCCCTAATAACCCTGAGCTTTCTCCTACTTGTAGCCCTCCCTACCAAACTCTTAAGTCCAGGAGACTGGGCTCATTGGAGGTTTTGAAGTGCATGTTCTAAACCCTTTTTCTTTCTGTCCAAAACTGGTGTTTTGCAAAACTTGCACTATCAACTTTCTGTCTTTGCCAAACTAACCTTGCCATCATCTCCTGCATCTAAAGAGACACTGATCTGGAGATTTTGGCCACTCCAAGAGTTATCGAAGTGCACTTGGCTTTCTGTCGAACACCTGGTGTGCACAGCCACTTTTGGCAAGCTCTCTGGTTGGCATTGTGGACTTGGACTCCTGACCTATCCACCTTGTCCACTAAGTGTGTTGCTTCCCCTACCGTCATCCTGTGCAATGCCAGCTCCATCCTCGAGCTCTAGAGCGCTCTGGCATTTCGTCGAGCAGGTGCCGTGCGTGCTCTGGGCGCGCCCAGAGGGCACGTTTTACACGCGCGCGCACTACGCCGACACGCCGCACTGCCGCGCTCGACGCGACCCGACCCTGGCCCCCTCTGCATCGCTGAGCCGCGCACTAGCCGCCCCCCTGCTCCACGATCCCTCTGGCGTCCTGCTGCACCGCTGGCCGCGCCCTTGGCGGCACGCCGGCGTCGGCAGCGGATTCCGACGCGGACGGCGCCGCCCAAGCCACCAGCGCACGACAGCTGCCTCAGAGCACAGGCCGTGCTTATCCTCCCACTCGTCGGAACGCGTTCATCGCCGCCAAGATGCCCTGCAACTACAGCAACGGCTGTCACCGGCGATCCTATCTTCTACCGCCACGGTCCAGCCTCGCCACGCTATATAAAGGATCCCCGAGCCCCTCCGAGCACTGACGCGACCTCAAAACCACCCCGTAGAGCTCCCCTAGCAGTAGATTGACCGGAGAGGACCGCCCTCCCCCAACTCCGGCCAGCTCGGCCGCCGCTAAGCCCCGGCGCGATTCGTCGCAACCGGCCACCCATTCGCCAATCCAGCGCCACCAAGATCCTCCCCGTAGCCTTGCGGAGCTGCCTAGCTGCCAAAGCTCGATCGGAGACCACCAGAGCACGAAAGTCACTTCACCACCGTAGCTTTCCTCCGCCGCGGAGCTCGCCGCCGGCGATTCCTTCCACCTCCGCCGACCCAACGACCACCCAGAGGACCGCCTCGGTCCGGCCGTTCCATCCCCGCCATTGGATGCCCTTGAGGAGCCGTCATTCGTCGCCGGCGATCGCCGGAGGCTCGCCACCGTTCGGGCACAGAGAAAGGAGGGAGAGGGAGACCAGTCAAACCTGACTAGTGGGCCCTCTGGACCCACTGTCAGTGACCCGCACGTCCGCCCTCTCTCTGGTTGAGTGGAGGCGCAAAACCCCGAATGCGTTTTCCCTGCTGCGTAAGCGTATTTCCCTCGAAGCGTTTTCCTTTTTCTGGTTTTATTTTAAAAACAAAGTTGACCAAACTTTGACTGGCTATAACTTTTAAAATAAAACTCCAAATGAGTTGATTCTTTTTCCTACCTCTCTCAAATTTCATCTAATTTATTTTAAGAGTTATTTCAAAAATATTTGAGACAAGTTTTGGTACTGTGTTTGAAATATTTGTATTTGTGTATTTTGCAAAATAGGATTTTTGGAGGGAAAGGAAAGCTTCCAATAAGTGCATCCTTTGCATACTTTTGAAGGCAAGCATTTCTGACCTCTGGCATAATATTCTGTTGTGGTGTTTGGATGTGATCACAACACCCTTTGACTTGGAGTGTGTGATAGTTTATGTACCGATATGGTCTCGTGCATAAGTGCACTTTGGAGTTGTTTTGTGGTCCGCAGGTGGATACACTAGTGATTTGGGTCATCCTCGTGAGTTTCTCTTGCACACCGGTAGGAAGCCAGGAGAGTCGTGGTCTTGGGTAGACACGAGCTCGTCCCTAATCCCTCGTCTAGACGAGTATGCCCGGCATAGCTTGGTGAGGCTCGAGGAGTGATGATTTATTTCACTAGTGGTGATATGTTTGATGGGTGCCTGGGCCACCTGAGTCGGTTGTAGACCAAGTCTTGATCAATAGCTTCCTTCTTTGTCGGTACCACCACTTGTCCCTGCAGGGACAGGGTATGGTTCAGTAGGCTGTCAACCCCTGTCCAAAGCACACACCGTACAGAGAGGCCGTGATGAAGGTCCCGTGGCCACGGATTAAAGCCTGTCATTCGGTCCGGGGGCATGGGTGTTTCGGTTGTAGCCGAAGGGGATAGCTTCCCCCAGTTTGCGCGCGGTATAAATTTTGTGATCCCATGCTACGTCGAGGTTGTAGCCTCCCCACTTAGAGTTTTGCTTGGCAGGTGTCGTGGGTGATTCCAGGCACTGGTGAGTTAAGCTGGTGTGTGCAGGTCGGGCGTGTTTTCAATCAAAAGACCGTAGACGGAATTAGTCCAGAGGGACTAAGTAAACCCGTTACTCGTGGAAAATGGTACTCCCTCTGCAGAGGATACATCCTGTCAGATAGTCATGTTCTTGAGTAGAAACCACAGTCTGAGTTGAGTCTTGTAACGGTGTTCGGATGGAGAACGATTCATCTAGAACTCTGTAACGGTATTCGGATGGAGATACGGCCTGACTAAATTATCGGTTTTTGGATGGAGAAACGACTGTACTAAATTTTGTTTATGACTATGACACGTATGGATTGTGATCTTTATTATATTTTGGACTAACCATTTATATTATGTATATTATTGAGTATCCCTGGGATGGTCCTATCTCCTGGATATTCACTGTAATTATTTTTCTTATAAGCCCTTTATGTGGTGTCGCTCAGACGCCCGACTGCGGCATTATTTTTATTTCTGCATTTTCCGCTCGAGGAGTCATTCAGACACTCATTTGGCACCAGTATTATTATTTCTGCATTTTCCGCTCGAGGAGTCATTCAGACACTCGTTTGGCACCAGTATTATTATTTCTGCATTTTCTGCTCGAGGAGTCATTCAGACACTCGCTTGGCACCCAGTATTTTATTTTGGTATTTTTTTTAACCATATGTGTGCATCATGACCTTTCATATATTTCGTGGCAGATGTGTGTTTTATCTAGTTTAACTCGGAGCATGTTTGATATATTATACCCGTGTTCCTAATGTTTGCGAGTACATTCAAACGTACTCACTGGCTTGTCCCTGGCTATTGTCTTGGCCAGATTTCTCGCTCGGAGGCGAGCCACGCGGTGACAACCTCGGAACCTACGCATCAACGATTGCAGCCTCGCGAAGATAGGAATTATCCTGGTCAGCTGTTCTTGTGGGAAATGGAGTCCCATAGACGCAGATGTACCGAACCACTTCCGCCCTCAACCACTAGCAAACCAATTGTTGTACTCCTAGGCCTGAATGGTCTTGTACTACATATTTTTTTACTTGCTTGGAATTCTTGTATCAAGTTGGTACCTCATCAGCTAACAGTAATCCTGGGGCTGGTGAGCACACAGGCCGTTTTTCTGGGAATTTATATCCCAAAATCCGGTCGTGACAATTAAACATCCAACACAGATAATATAATAGCATGGAACAATCAAAAGTTATTGATACGTTGGAGACGTATCACCGACCTGCTTCTGCCGTTGTTCTTCTCTCCCAAAGAAGGAAAGGTGAGCGCATCAATGGTGTTGATTCTGGCCAAGGCCCGGTCTTGCAACCCCGAGACTGATCCTATAACTCCCTCTTTGTTCTTCTTTTGGGTTTGTGATTATGGTCTCCTTTCTTTTATTTATATTTGACAGTTTCTTGATGGACCCTGGAGCACCGGCCAAAGTGATGTCTATGGATCTGGCGAAAACCGTCGAGGCTCAGGGTACGAAGAAGCGTAAGCACCCCGCCAAGACTACCGCAGACAAGCTCAAGGCCATTGTCGGTGTCAAAACCGGCGGATCTCGGGTATGGGGTCCCGAACTGTGCGTCTAGGATCGATGGCAATAGGAGACGGGGGACACAATGTTTACCCAGGTTCAGGCCCTCTCTATGGAGGTAATACCTTACTTCCTGGTTGATTGATCTTGATGAATATGAGTATTACAAGAGTTGATCTACCACGAGATCACAATGGCTAAAACCCTAGAAGTCTAGCCTGTATGACAATAGTCACGAGTCTCTCTCCATCCGGACTAAGTCCTCTGGTTTATATAGACACCGGGAGGATCTAGGGTTACACAAGGTCGGTTACAAGGAAAGGAATCTACATATTTGGTTGCCAAGCTTGCCTTCCACGCCAAGGAGAGTCCTATCCGGACACGGATGCAATCTTCGGTCTTCGTATCTTCACAGCCCATCAGACCGGCCCATGGCTAACAGGCAGGATGCCCAAGGACCCCTTAGTCCAGGACTCCCTCAGTAGCCCCTGAACCTGGCTTCAATGACGAGGAGTCCGGCGCGCAGATTTGTATTCGGCATTGCAAGGCGGGTTCCCCTCTTTCCGGATGCTTCACAATGGTCTTCGGATGATCGAGTTCGGCTCTGCAACACAAGTAGCTTATACTTCCACAGAGGGCATAATAATTTATAAGTCCAACCCTCTGGCAACTTTTTACAACATGACATCACGTCAGTCCGTCATTATTTCGAACCGTTTTTTCTGTCTGCTGCCCCGCGTTTCGAGACGCGGTTGTCATTGGCACGCCTTATCCAAGCAAAGATCGTGTCCTCTTATTAAGGGATTCTTTATCGACACGGACGTGGGTAACCCAACCGTCTTTAGGGTACAACTCCTTGGGAATAAGCAAGCTTTAAGGCCCAGGAGGAGGCGTTCGATATTCACGGCCTTCATAAAGGGGTACAGACCCATCTTTCTTCTCCACGCTTACTTCTTCATCAACCCTTACTACCTCGAGTTCCAACACCCAGGTTTCAATCGCCGCAAGCCTCAGTCATGTCCGGATCCAGCCGTCGAGTCCGGTGGGTGGCTTCTTCTGTCACAGAGGAGGATATCGCGAAGCTTGGGGCAGCAAGATATCTGACCGCGGAAACCCTCCATCGGCTTCCCACGGAAGGGCAGGTTATCCCCACCCCCAGATCCGGCGAGAGGGTCGTGTTTGTTTCCCACTTCCTCTGAGGATTAGGGTTTGCCCTTAATCCCTTCGTCCGGGGGCTCATGTTCTATTATGGACTAGATTTTCACGATCTCGCCCCGAACTCTGTTCTTCTCATCTCGTCGTTTATCATCACGTGCGAAGCCTTCCTCCGAACTGCTCCACACTTCGGTTTGTGGCTCAAGACCTTCAATGTGAAGCTGCAAGTGATGGAGGGGGGCAGGCGGAATGCGGTGGAGCCTCAGTGAGCAAGCTTACCAGCGCTGTTTGGCTAAAAGGATCCTTCACAGAATCTTCCAACTTATGGCAGGAGGAGTGGTTCTATATCACCGAGCCCCGTGGTTCAAAGTGGGCAGCTGCGCTTGCGTTCTGATCCAGCCCCCCAATTCAGCTTGCATCATGGATTAACAAGGGGTTGGACTGGGGACTAGTTGACGAACTGCGGACTCTGCAGAGCCGCATCTGAAGCCTTATTGAGAAGGATATTGATCTTGTCAACATTATTCAGGTAATGCTAGTCCGCCGGACCCTGCCGTGCCAGCGACGGCCTCTCCGCATGTGGGAGTTTAATCCAGAAGGGCCGTGGATCTCGGTGTCAAAACTGGCGGATCTCGGGTAGGGGGTCCCGAACTGTCCGTCTAAGGCGGATGGTAATAGGAGGCGGGGGACACAATGTTTACCCAGGTTCGGGCCCTCTCGATGGAGGTAATACCCTACTTCATGCTTGATTGATCTTGATGATATGAGTATTACAAGAGTTGATCTACCATGGGATCGTAGAGGCTAAACCCTAGAAGCTAGCCTATGATATGATTGTTGTTGTCCTATGGACTAAACCCTCCGGTTTATATAGACACCGAAGGGGGCTAGGGTTACACAAAGTCGGTTACAAGGGAGGACATCTACATATCTGTATTGCCAAGCTTGCCTTCCACGCCAAGGAGAGTCCCATCCAGACACGGGACGAAGTCTTCAATCTTGTATCTTCATAGTCCAACAGTCCGGCCAATGGATATAGTCCGGCTGTCCGAGGACCCCCTAATCCAGGACTCCCTCAGTAGCCCCCGAACCAGGCTTCAATGGCGATGAGTCCGGCGCGCAGATTTGTCTTCGGCATTGCAAGGCGGGTTCTTCTCCAAATTCCAAATACCTGTTTGAGTAGTGTCCGGCTCCCCATAAATGTTGCACTCCTTGGCTTCCGTGCCTAATAATGGACATCCTCCACGCGTCGAGCGAATGCGAGAAGTCGGGGCATTTTTACATTTGCCACCCTAGCCATATGGGCGAATCACCTGTTAAAGAGACGGGGATTCTCAGATCCAGATCACACCATCCTCCCATAGCGAGTATCCATCGGAGCGCGCCTGGAAAAAAATCCATTCCAACATGGCCGGCCATCGCAGCTCCTCCTCTCGCTCCCGTAGCCCTAAGCCCGGCAATTGGAAGAAGCGTTCCGTCCCGCACAGTCACTTAGTAGAGTTGCAGACCCAGGGATTCCTCCCTCCAGCGTATATGGTCCCCGTTCGAGCCGGGCTTGCCACCTACAATGGCGGGGAGCAAGCGGAGAGCTTTCCCGACCCATCCAAAGGGGAGCGGGTATGCCTTGTCCCTTACTTATTAAGAGGACTTGGATCTCCAATTCATCCATTCCTCCGCGGGCTCCTGGAGTTCTACGGCCTCCAGCTGCACAATTTTACTCCCGCCTCCATATTACACATCACTGGCTATGTCGCCTTTTGCGAGCTGTTTCTGGGCTGCGAAGCTCATTTTGAGCTATGGAAGAGGTTGTTCTGCCTCGTACCCCGTACACAAGAGGGGTCAATATATCAAGTGGGCGGAGCTGAGATATGGCGCCTCGTCGGGACCGGATATATGTCCGGTACTCCGATGAAGACGTCCAAAGATTGGCCTTCTGAGTGGTTTTATATGGAGGCCGTCCCCCTTTCGGACCCTGTTCGGATGGGCCTTCCTGAGTTTAATAACGCTCCTTTGAAGAAACGCCACAGCTGACGCCCTTGGAGCCCCCAGGAGGAAGATAACAGAGAGGTCCTTTACCTGATGGGCCGGATACAAACGCTGGCCAAATCAGGATTGACAATAGTCGAGGTTATGTCCATATGTATAATGCGGGGGGTGCAGCCACTCTAATATCGTGGACACCCTATGTGGCACTTAAATGGAGTAGACGATGCCACCCGCTGTGGTCGTAAAGGTCCGGACTCCGTTGCTGCTCTAGCGAAAATACTATCCGGTTTATACAAAGGAGAGGAAGAAGAGTTCATCCGTATCAAGCCATGGGATGGGTTCTCGAGTACAACCCCCCAAGCTGGGTGAGCTGCTACTTTTTACTCCAGACCTTCCCGCATTCTTTGTCATGAATATTTACCTTGCTATTTCATAGCAGGAGCTGCGAAAAGCTATGAGGGAGGTCCACAGCCCGCCTCCACAACTAGAGGACCCTGACCGGGCCCTCGACCCCGGACTCGAGGAGGATCCGGACATATTTGTGGAGCTGATTGACAGGACGTTCTATCAATTGAGCCGCGATGACGCCATGGTGGCCATCATAGCCGATTATCCTGGACTACTCCCTGCGTCGCATGTATGTAAAACCAGAGTCCCAACTTCCGAGAAGGATCCCCTTTTCTGCACTTCACCTATTGCACACATATGGTGTCTTACAGGGAAGGCCCTCGAGACACCATGTCGAACCCGCAGTGACTCACCAACAAGGGGCACCGAAGCTGGGTAGGCTTAAAAGGAAGGCGGTCAGGACTGAGACGCTATTGCAGAGGTATGAAACAAAACCCCGCTCCGTGGTTGTCGTCTTTAAAAATATAATAACTTCCATGTTTCCTAGTAGGAAAAACACTCACCGGACTATATCCGGAAGGGCTGCCGGTCACGCCTCCACCAGTCAGGCTCCAGAGCCGGACGTAGAGGCGGACGCTAACATGGGGGGAACTCCAGATATTCCTCCTACAGAGGATGCGGATAGGCTATCCGCTACAAATTCCGAAGTGGAGAGCGCTATGAATCACAGGTGTCGCCAGGCCGTACTCCATGATGCTTGTTTCTCCCAAGAGGCGTTCGATGCCTTTAACTCAGGGGACGCGTACATCCGAGGTGCTCAAAATGGTCTTGCCAGAGCCACGGACCAGTATGTAAAGGATATACGGGTAAGAAAATCTGATAATTATATATGTCAGTAGCCCCTGAGACTTGAAACAGTTGACACAACTGATTTAAGGATCATTATTTGTGCAGGTTCTTACAGAGAAGAATACCCAATTGTCTCAAGAGCTGGAAGAGTGCAAAGCCCAGCTACGGGCCGCAGTTGCCACGCTGAAGGAGTCCGAGAAGGCCCCCTCTGGTAACACTTGTCACTATTGCAAAGAATGACAGGTACCAGAGAGTATGCGGCATGCATGCAAATCTAACAATAGATTTTGCAGATGACTCCGGAGTGAATTCGGAGGTCGTGATAGGGAATGAGTCGCATTCCCAACGACAGCTAAAGGCTGGTGAGCGCGTTCTTAAAAAGGTTAGGCAGGACAAAAACAATCTCCAAGATGCCAATATACAGCTGGGCGTGGAACTGAAAGATGTTCGGGCCCAGCTTGCTGACTCTGTAAAGGAGAATAAGAGGCTTCGACGCGGCATTTTCAGTAAGTGCTTGAACGAACTTTTAAACAGTTCAGCGAAGAAACCGGCTAACAGAGTTACATCTGCAGGTATGCTGACGGGTCGTCCCGAGGAGGAGATTCCCAGGTCTGCGGGTGATCTTCTGCCAGAGCTCTCACAACTGCACGAACAAGTTCGGCAGGTGATGCAGGGCATTGCCCAAGCCTTGTGGCCATCCGTCTCCCTGCCAGGAGGCATGGGGGAGCTTGTAGAGAAGCTCAAGGGAGCGCGGCGGCGCTTCCGATTATGGAAGATATTAGCCTGCCGACAAGGTGTGAGGGAAGCCTGGGCCATGGTGAAGACGCAGTATACCAAGGCTGACCCTAACCACATGGCCGAGGTCGGACCTGTGGGGCCTGATGGGAAAGAGATCCCCGTCAGTTTGGTGTATGACCAAGTAGAATTAGCCGCAAAGTATTCCCAATAGGATTGTAGGCTAGACAGCCTGTTGGATGGTATAGAAGAAGAATTTAGTCAGTCTAAGTGACTGTGTACTTCAAGTGACATATATTGTCCCTAGCCGGATTGTAAATCATTTGTCATGGCGGACCTTTTCGCTTTGACCTCCGGACCCAATAGTCCGGAGTGTATCCGAATACCCGCTCAGTTATGTAAAAACCGGGGTACGCGTGGAAACCATGCGTAGGGGTCATAAGTGCTTGAACAGACAAGTACCCAACTAGCTATGTTATATTACATGGATATTAAGAAACATCTTCCAGGGAGAATAGTTTCTTTAAGGGTTCCTTTCCCTGGGTACGCATGCCCTAATGTGCATGTCCGAACTGCGAAAAGAGACGCAGGCTATAAACATCTCGGGGCATGTACTAAAATAAATAAAAGTCATATTTGGTTCACCGACCGAGTATTCCCTTAAGAACGCTAGCTTTCGGCTTCACCCAGTCTGAGGTACACATCCGGCTGACTCGGCAGTAACAATCGAAGAGGTGCTCCCCTTATGCCCTAGCCGAATTAACGGGAACGTAGGGCATAAACACAAGAGCCACGAAACCCAGCTTGGCCAAAACTTAAGTCATATCGATGCATATAATGGCGAAAAAGGTGTCGGATGTGGCGTTCCGGCAAACCCTTAAGGTTCGAACACTGGGGTGCGCGCGAAGTCTTTCCCTTCTACCGATCTACGCTCTAGCTCGCTAAGATCTCGCGGACGAACTTGACGAACTTGCAACACAGAAAGACATGAGGTTTATACTTGTTCGGGCCACCGTTGTGGTGTAATACCCTACCCCAGTGTGGTGGTGGTGGATTGCCTCTTGGGCTGATGATGAACAGTACAAGGGAAGAACAGCCTCCTAAGGTTGAGGTGTTCTTGTGCGTATGAACTTGTGGCGTGAGGATTCGATGCCTCTACTGTGGTGGCTAGTCCTATTTATAGGGGCCCTGGTCCTCTTCCCAAATATCGAGCAGGAAGGGAGCCAACAACGGCGGGCAAATTTGAAGGGGGACAGCTAGTACAAGCTATCCTGACAAAAGCGGTCTTCGCCCGCGAAAAGCTCTGGGGTGACGCCGTCTTGGGCTCCACGATGACCTCCACCTTGCCGTCCTCCTGGTCTTGGTCTTGTTGCACCAATATGGCAACTTTTTCCTGATGCCTCGGTACTCTTCGCCTGCGCTGGCCTCCTTAGCACCAAAGAGGAAATAGGGACGCTGCGCGCACTGGCGCCCGCCTGGTACCGTTCGTCATGGCTCACGACACGAGAGCCTCATGAGGTTTGCCTTGCCTTGATATCTCTGCTCCTCGTGAGCCTTCCTGGCTAGGCCACTCCAGAGGAGGTCTTGCGTTGTCCGCCTCGCGAGGCTTGGACCCTTGCGAGGGTCATGGGTGCCTTGTTGACGAAGATGGGCTGTACGGCCTGCTGCTTGGCCACGCTGTGGGCCGCAGGCAGGCAAGTCTGGGGACCCCCGTTCCTAGAACGCTGACAGTAGCCCCCAGGCCCAAGGTGCACTCGGGCTTGGCTTCGTGGCGAAGCCAAGGGTCAAGTTCGGAGCACCGCGGGCCCCAACAGGCCTGCGGCCCCGGTCGACGTGTGGCGGTTGATTGGACGTAGGCGTCTCCGCTTCCCCACGCTGCCTTCGAATCCGCCCGGCTATGCGGCCCCTGCGGCCTACACAATTATTCCTCCGCCTCCTGCGCCTTGCTTCCCCAATTCCCCTGCTTCCTTGTGGCTCTACTTCTCCTTTCCAATCTGACTTGCGCTCCGCCTGCTCCACCGCCATGGCGCCGAAACAAGCTGAGAAGGGGAAAAGACCTATGTCTCCGCCAGCTGCGCCTCCGTCCTTTGCGCCAGCGCTCGGCCGGTCTCGGGTGCTCAACGACGAGGCCATGGACAAGGTGCGCCCGGTGCTTGCTTCCAGCTTCAATGAGTGGGGGGAGACGATGGCCTGGCCCGCGTCTCGTACTCGCACGGCTCAGACGGCCACTGAGGTACCAATCTTCATAGATGCCCTCTGGGCGGGCCTGATTCCTCCCTTCTCTGCCTTCTTCAATGCGGTGCTTGAGCATTACCAGATCCACATGCTGCATCTCTCTGACACCCAAAATTTTATTTGGCCTTTTCAAAAATCTTTATTTAACTTGAGGGAGGTGTTTTAAATTTTTCTTCAATGGAACCCTCCCTTTCAAAATATTTTTTTATGGCAAGGGTTTTATTTGGATTCACCCAAGACTTGATGTTGGTCTTAAACCAAAATGTTTATTTGGACTCAAACCAAAATGTTTTTCTCTTGGAAAAATGCCTTTTGAAAATTTCTTTGAAAAAGGCCCTATAGATTTTGGAAAGATCCTTTGCCAGTTTCAAAAATTCCTCTTGCCATGACCCAAGGGTAAATTCCCTCCCTTAAACCTCTCCTCACCTTTGGATCATGATTTACTTCAAATCCAGCAAGTTGAACCTCCCCATATGATTATTTTCCATTTAAATCTTATCAAAACAATTTCTGTCTTCTATTCTAGCCCTTGGAGATTTACAAAGGAGCTACCATTTCTGTTTTGATTTTTGCCCCCAAACCAATTTCCCTTCCTAGTCCTTTGAACCCTCAACCAAGATCCATGAAGATCCACTGGTCTTCAGTTCAAAATTTTCAAACTATACTTGCTGCAAGTTTGGACCAGATTTGCCAAATTTGATGAAATTCATTCAAATCCTTCTCCAAAAATTCTGGGAAAAATCAGGCAACCTCTGGGTGCATTGAGAGGTCACCTCACCAAGTCCCAGCCCCAGGAAAAATTTTCTTCATGCCAAATCATTCTGTCGAACACCTGCAGAGCATTGTCAATGTCAAGTTCAGAGATTCAGAAATGCAGTTCAGTGATCTACTGTCGATTTCTTCAGAGACTGTTGTCGATCTCGACAGTGCCGCGTTGGCGCCTTGCTCCCCGTCCCCTCCCCCTTGTCCCTGCACCGCACGAGCGCCTGGACGTTTGCGGACGTTGGCGACGTGCTGGAGGAGGTGCGCCGCCCCGTGACCGACGCCAGCGGCGGCTTTGCGGCCGCCAGAGAGAGGCGCGGCACAGACGGCGCCACCCAGCGCCGCCCAAGCCACCGGAGGTCGCCGCGTGGCCACCCACTCCCCAGTGCGCGCTGCCACCCTCATCGTGAACCGCTGGGCGCGGAGCGCGCTCTCTGCCGCCGCCGTGCCCGTGCGGCCACCCCATCGTGGACCAGCGCCATTACGCCAAGCCCGACCCAGTTTAGCAGTGGAACGGCACCAGTAAACCTCCCTGATGCTGCCTGGCCACTCAAACCCCCTGCTCAACCACTGCCTCGCCGTAATCGCTCGCCGGAGATTTCCCGTTCACGGCCATCCCCTCGATCCGCCTATAAATAGAGGCCCCGAGCTTCAACTCGAACCCACACCACCTCTGCACTCCACCTAGACCACACCAAGCCACTGGAAGAGCCCCGAGGGAGCTTTCTTCCTCAACTCCGGCCGCCGCGACCCGCCACGGGATCCAGCTCGATTCGCTCCCGTGCGTGCACCTCTGCCTCCCATCTCTTGCCAGTAGCTTCCCTTTGCACCCACTCTCCTGACTCGCGCTTCAATTCGGAGTTTGCAGCACCCACCGGAGTTCTCCACCATCACCCGAGCCGCCGTCCGCCGGAGAAAGTGTCGCCGTCGACGTGGTGCTCTCCGTCGGTCAAGTCCACCACCCACCGACGCGGAAGGACACGCTGAAGCTCTTGGTACACTCCGATCTCCCTGTCTCGCCGTGGTTCGACGCCGGCGACCACCGCAGTCTTCGGGCGCCGGCGAACTTTTTAAACCTGACAGGTGGACCCCCCTGTCAGCCTCTATTCTCTTCTCCCTCGAAACGTTTTCTGTTGGCGCCTTCGGGCAAAATACGTTTTCTCTGTGGGCTTGCGCGTTTCTTTCCGAAGCGTTTTCTGTTTTCTTAGTTAAGCCCCTGGAACTTTTCTGTTTCATTACAGATGAGTCCCTGGACAGAAACCCTTATAACTTTTTAATAAAAGGTGATTTTTGAGTGATTCTTTTTCTGACAATCTTAAAATTTTGTCTAGTTTTTTATGGGATTTATTTGGAAATTTTTTGGGACAACTTTTATGCACGCGTTGGTTTTCACGTTAGTATGCTTTTTCGCTATACCATAGGTTCCGGAAGAGGTGACGGAGCCGCGAACTTCGCCGAGCTAGACTCCGACTTCTCCGAACCAGGCAAGCATGTTTGAACCTTTGATATGATAGGTGTTTTGCATGTTTGCGTGAGAGGTTGTGCGTGGCATATGAGTATCGGTGAGTACCTCGTTGCTTGTGAGGCAACTACCCACGTGTTCCAAAGTTGCGATGATCTCTGATGAGAGATGGCCTAATCATGTGGTGACATGAAGGGCAGTAAGGTGGTACTGTTGCAGCATGCCAGCCTTACATCATCCGTTAACTCCGATGTTAACGTGGACGGAGTCACGTTATCGTTCTCCCCCCTTCCGTGCTACCACATGTTTTCTGCCAGAATACGGTTTAGTAAGTTGGTAACCTCTTTCCGAGTACACACCAAACACAGGGGCCGGGATGATGGTTCCATGGCCCTGGATTAAAGCCAGTCATCCGGTCAGGGGGCATGGGTGTTTCCGGTTGGGACCGAGAGGGGGGCACCCCTTAGAGCGCGTGTATAGAAATTTGATCCCATGCTACGCGAGGTTGTAGCCTCCCCGTCTCAAGGTTTTTCTTGAACGTTGCCGAGGGTGATTCCTAGCTTCGGATTGTCGAATGGGTGTGTACTGGTCAGACGTGTTTCTTCCAAAATACCATAGACGGAACTAGTCCCCGTGACTACTGAAATCCGTTGGCTGTGGTTAAAGTACAAACTCTGCAGAGTCAAATCCTTTCGAGTCATCGTATCCACGGTCAAGTATCGTGATCAGTGTATCCATATCTATGTCAAGTCCTCGTGGTTTGTTTTTCTTTCCGGTAAGTGAACGTGAGTAGTAGACTTAGCTGAACGTTACTCCTGTGGATGGACTAACCCTGTTATTTATCTCATGCCTGATTATTCTCTGGATATGATTTAAATTCTTGAGCTAATAAGAGGTTAAGTTATGAAGCCCTTTATGTGATGTCGCTCAGACGTCCGACTGTGGCATATTGATTATTTACTTTTGATATAAGCCCTTTATGTGATGTCGCTCAGACGTCCGACTGTGGCATGCGCTATCTTTTATTTCCTTTTATAAGCCCTTTATGTGGTGTCGCCCTGGTGCCCGACTGCGGCATTACTATTCTTGCAGTTTCCTCTCGAGGAGTCATTCAGACCCTCGTTTGGCACCGGTATTACTATTCTTGCAGTTTCCTCTCGAGGAGTCATTCAGACCCTCGTTTGGCACCGGTATTACTATTCTTGCAGTTTCCTCTCGAGGAGTCATTCAGACCCTCGTTTGGCATCCAGTATTTTATTTTGGGATTTCAGGAGGACTACCGCCCAACTTCTCTGTTATTTTCCCATGCATCATTATCTCTATACGCACTTGTTATTCCATCCTTATGCTTCATGTGTTCATTTGTTATATCTCATGTCCGAACTGTCTTGCGAGTACTTTCATAGTACTCACCTGGCTTGTTGATTTGGCCAGATGTTGACGAAGGCGATCTCTTGGATGAATAGTTTGATAGTGCGTCCGACACCTAGAGGAGTCCCAGTCAGTCCTGTCCGATCCTGGATATTGGTCACTTGTATTATAGACGCTTCCGCCACCCGCAATAAACCTCCTCGAGCTTCACCCCGACGCTCGAAGGGCTGTAGTTTGCAGGAGTCATATCTCCCGCTCCGCTGTGATATTTCCACCACCGTTGTTATCGTGAGTTAGTAGTTATGCCACCCTATCCGCCGTTATGTCTATTCGGCGTGCATGTAAAAAATTGTTGAGTAGTCCCCGCTCAACCTTGTATTATATTCAGTACTCCTGGTATTTTCTTCTGTGACCAAGATAATGTCTACCAGTGTGAAGGAATTCTTCTCTACTGGTCCGTAAAAGGGATTGGTCTCTCAATAAATATTTTATTGAAAAACCGGTCGTGACAAGCTTGGTATCAGAGCCAGGCTGACTGTAGGAAGCCACTAGGTGCGATCGCTAATCGGTTATTAGCGTCTTTTGTGCTTTTTCAGCATTTTGCAATTGTAGCTATCTTCTGTTGGTCATCATAAATTTATGACATGACTACTCAGAATTTTTGCCTACTTTTGTAGATGCCTAGCAGCAACCGCGAGACTCGAGTGTTCACAAAAGTGCCCGAGGGGTTTGTCAAGCTCCTCGTCTCCATCACCAAGCTCGCGATAGGGCCAGCGACTCGTCCGGAGTTCACACTTTACCAGCACAAACTCAGCGACGACGTGTCTATGCACCAAGCCGTGGTGCAATTCAAGGGAGGACGTTCTGCATCACGCCACTTCCGTTTTGTGGGGAGGGCCATGCCTACGGAGAGGCATGCCATGCAGATGGCTGCCCGTGAGGCGATAGCTCTCCTTCGGGACATCCTTCCTATGATGAAGACTCGTCGCTACCGCTACCTCCCATGCCATGTGCCATATACTTGTCACTATGCATTCGCCTGCCATCGGGGAGAATGAGATGAAGCCATCGAGATGGTTGTGGAGTATCTCAAGGCTCTGGAGGAGTCTTTCGACAACCTCGTGGACGATCTTGTGGCTGCCCGCATGGACTTAGTCCGGGGCGGTCCTGCCAGCAGGAAGGAGCTTCTCCTCACAGCACCGCCTCTGACATTCGTCTCGTCTTCAGCCTCTTATGCACCGGACGTTTTGGCCACTGCTCGCCGTCTGCCTACCACTGAGGAGTTCGACCGAGTCCTCGCTCCTACTCCAGTCAGAGCTGCACCGCCTGCCGCACCCGCTCTGCCGCCTGTCGCCCCCGCACCATCACCGCAGCGCAGTGTTACGCGCCAGGAACCTGCTAGAGAGGAGGTGGAGGTTGAATCTCTTGCACCGCTGAGTCTTGCCCTCGGCAAGGGGAAGGACATCGTGACCATCTCCGACTGAGAGCGCCGAGTAGCCGCGCGTTTTGTCTGCTTGCATGATGTGTTTTATCTATACGCTAGTTTGTATTAGTGTGTTCGCTGCTTTCCGGAGGAGTACGCTAGTCTAAATAACATGTCAGGATTGTGTACGCACATCCTGAGTGCTGTATCGTGTGGTTGCTTTTCACGTGTAAGATTTGGGTTAAGCAGTTCGTCCCCGTGCAAAGTCGTTTATGCTTTCTTGAAAAACCTTGAGGTCTTTTAAATTGTTGCCTTTGCAAGATTTTCCTTGTGCCACACAGTTCTTCTCATGGGTTTTGCAAAGTAATACCCCAGACTGGAAAAATGTCTCGTCCGTGGACTCGCTCCATGCCCAATCAGCCAGAAGAAGTTTATGGGACACAGACTAGCAACAACTTCACTCAGGGACAGTCCAGTCAACAAGACAGCGAAGCAGCCTTGACTGAAGTATGCCGTCTCTTCGAGCAAAGCCAGCAACAGAACCAAGAGATGATGAATCACGTCATCAATATGGGAAACCACCGTGAACCCTATCAACCACATTCCAAGTTATCTGAGTTACAGAAGACTCGCCCTTCAACTTTTGCTCACACTGATAGGCCGCTGGAAGCCGATGACTGGCTTCGTGATATCGAGAGGAAGCTGATTATTGCTTAGTGCTCAGATCATGAGAAGGTGCTTTATGCACCACACTACCTTACTGGAGCAGCTGCCGCATGGTGGGAAAACTTCCTACACATGCATCCCAGTGAACACAACATCACCTGGGAAGAGTTCAAGGAAGGCTTTCGTGGGGCACACATCCCCAGGAGCATCATAAAAATCAAGAAGAGAGAATTTGACGACCTCAAACAAAGAGGCATGTCAGTGACAGAATACAACGATCAGTTTACCCAGCTATCTCGTTATGCCTACGACGAACACATGACAAAGAGCAAGAGGATGGAAAAAAAATTCCTGGACGGCCTGGCACCGGCACTGAAATGCCAACTGGTTGTACACACTTTCCCGGATTTTAAAACTCTGGTTGAAAGGGCCATTACCTTGGAGAATGAGCGCCGTAGTCTGGAAGATATCCGTAAGCGAAAGAGGGACAAGACGACTCTTGCTCGCAACAACCGAAGCAAGACTGAGGTTCCAAGGACAGAAGCAAGGAAATCCACGACTACTGATCTAAGGCCCGTCAGACAGTTTCATGCCAGGGACAAGGAGTTCACGTACCGTCCAGGGGTCACCTGCTATGCTTGTGGTGAAGAAGGGCACTATGCTAAACAATGCCCAAAGCCGAGGAACTCGGCCCCCAAGCCAAACAATGGTGGGAATAATCCAGCCCCCAAGCGCAACAATTTCAATCCCAACAACAACCACAGGAAGGGTCACCTGAACCATGTGACCAAGGAAGAAGCGCAGAATGCCCCAGACATCGTGCTCGGTACGTTCCCTGTCAACACAGTACCTGCCACGGTTTTTTTTGATTCTGGAGCTTCCCATTCGTTCGTTTCGAAGAGTTTTGTTTTGCAACATGGTTTTCCGATACTTCCCTTGGAAAAATCTATGATCATCAAGTCCCCCGGAAATAAGCAAATCACTCAGAGTTACTGCCAAGGAGTAATCATTGAGTTCGAAGGACTACAGTTCCAAGCAAATCTCATCGTGTTGGAAAATAAAGGACTGGATGTCATTTTAGGGATGGACTGGTTAACCACCAACAAAGGATTCAATGACTGTTTCAATCGGGCCGTGATTCTCACTCACCATCATGGCAAGAAAATAAAGGTTACAACTCAAGAAAGGCCACGGTCACGGCAACCAAAACTGAACAAAGTGGACATTTCAGAACTGAGAAAAGTTCCAGTGGTATGCGAGTTTCCTGACGTATTTCCTTAAGAACTGCCAGGCATGCCACCAGACCGAAAGATAGAATTCAGCATCGAACTAGCACCTGGCACCGCTCCCATCTATAAGAAACCTTATAGAATGGCACCCTCAGAATTGGTGGAGTTGAAGAAGCAGATAAAGGAATTATTGGACAAAGGATTTATTCGAGCCAGCTCCTCACCATGGGGTTCGCCAGTGTTGTTCGCCAAGAAAAAGGATGGGACACTGAGACTGTGTATAGACTATCAAGCTCTCAATATGGTCACCATCAAAAACAAATATCCGATGCCACGGATAAATGATTTGTTTGACCAGCTCGCACAAGCCAAGGTGTTCTCAAAAATTGATTTGAGATCGGGATATCATCAATTGAAAGTACGGACAGAAGATATCCCTAAAACAGCATTCACCTCCAGATACGGATTATATGAATTCACAGTGATGCCTTTTGGTCTAACAAACGCCCCCGCATATTTCGTCCACCTCATGAACAAAGTGTTCATGAAATTCATGGACAAATTTGTTGTGGTGTTCATCGACGATATTCTGGTATACTCAAGGACACCAGAAGAGCATGCTGAGCATCTCAGAATTGTTTTGGGAGAATTAAGGAAACATCAGTTGTACGCCAAATTTAGCAAATGTGAGTTTTGGCTAAGGCAGGTTGGTTTCCTAGGTCATATATTGAACCAAGAAGGCGTGGCCGTAGACCCAGAAAAAGTCAAAGCCATACTTGACTGGAAGCCACCCGCCAACGTTACAGATGTGCGGAGTTTCCTGGGAATGGCCGGATATTACACAATATTTATTGAAGGATTCTCCACTGTGGCAAAACCAATAACACAGTTGCTCAAGAAAGACAAGAAATTTGTATGGACGGAAGCATGCGAGAGAAGCTTCCAAGAACTTAAGAAGAAGCTAACAACCGCACCGGTATTAACCGTGCCAGACATACACAAGAGTTTTGAAGTATATTGTGACGCGTCCCGAAAAGGCCTCGGATGTGTACTAATGCAGGATGGCAAAGTTGTCGCGTATGCCTCCAGGAAGCTACGAAAACATGAGGAAAATTACCCAACACATGACTTGGAGCTAGCAGCAGTCATACATGCACTCAAGGAGTCGAGGCACTTTCTGTTGGGAAATCGCTGTCAAATATATACGGACCATAAGAGCCTCAAATATATTTTCACACAGCCAGAGCTAAATTTACGCCAACGACGCTGGTTGGAATTGGTCAAGGACTATGATGTCGGCATTCACTACCACCCAGGGAAAGCAAATGTAGTGGCTGATGCCCTTAGTCGAAACCCCAGCCCGGACAACGACGGTCCGCAAAACTTGAGGCCTGAGTTTCAGCAAGACTTCGCTAGGCTCAACCTGATGTTAGTCTCTGAGGGCACAGTATCAAATCTGGAGATACAACCCACCCTAGTGGAACAAATTAAGAAGGCTCAACAGGGACATCCCAGCATCGAAGGTATAAAGAAGAAAATGAACCTTGGTAAGGCTTCAGAGTTCATCACAGATAGTGAAGGAATGTTATGGTTCGGAGACAGACTTTGCGTACCAAACATTGAGGAACTCAAGCAACAAATCCTAACCGAAAGCCACACCGCTCCATACTCGATCCACCCTGGAGGAACCAAAATGTACAAAGACATTCAGGAAAGATTTTGGTGGCACGGTATGAAAAGGGATATAGCCGCATTTATTGCTTGTTGCGATTCATGTCAGCGCATCAAGGCCGAGCTTCAAAAGCCAGTAGGGCTACTCCAGCCAAACAGGATACCGGAGTGGAAATGGGATGAAATAGGAATGGACTTCATCGTCGGACTACCCCGATCACAACGCGGAAATGATGCCATATGGGTCATCACAGACCGACTAACCAAGGTTGCTCATTTCATTCCCGTGAAGACTACCTACTCCACACAAAGACTGGCCAAACTTTACCTCTCCCGTATAGTTTGTTTGCATGGAGTCCCAAAGACTATAATATCCGACTGAGGCACACAATTTGTCTCCAAAATTTGGGATCACCTGCAACAAACTCTGGGCACGCAGCTAGCTTTCAGTACAGCGTACCACCCCCAGACTGATGGACAAAAGGAACGTGTAAACCAAATCCTAGAGGATATACTGAGAGCCTGTGTGCTCACCTATGGATCCAGTTGGGAAGAGAGTTTGCCGTATGCCAAATTTGCTTACAACAACAGTTACCAAGCCAACTTGCAAATGGCACCCTTTGAAGCATTGTACGGACGGAGGTGTCGTACCCCACTAAATTGGTCAGAAACAGGTGACAGTCGTATCTTCGGCCCAGACATGCTTAAAGAGGCCGAGGAGAAAGTTAAGCAGATCAGGGACAGACTGAAGACAGCACAGAGCCGACAAAAGAGCTACTACGATCAAAAACATCGTGAGGTCAGCTTTGAACCCGGTGATTCCGTATACCTACGAGTGTCTCCTATGAGGGGCCTACAACGGTTCAAAATTAAGGGGAAGCTAGCCCCGAGATTTATCGGACCATTTTGTATAGAGGCACGAAGAGGAACAGTGGCCTACAAACTAGACTTACCCAAGGAGCTGTCAGACGTCCATGACGTATTCCACGTCTCACAATTGAGAAAATGTGTGAGTAACCCGGAGAAGCATGTATCTCATGAGAGCATTGATGTGCAACCAGACCTCACCTACAGAGAGCGGCCAGTAAAGATATTGGAAGAGTCTGAAAGGAGGACCCGTCAGAAAACAACTAAAATTTTCAAAGTCCAGTGCAGCAATCACACCGAGGATGAAGCTACATGGGAAAGGGAAGATTTCCTTCAGGCAGAATACCCATATCTATTCGAGGATCAGCTGAAATCTCGAGGACGAGATTTTTCCTAAGGGGGTAGGTGTTGTGACACCCAAAATTTTATTTGGCCTTTTCAAAAATCTTTATTTAACTTGAGGGAGGTGTTTTAAATTTTTCTTCAAAGGAACCCTCCCTTTCAAAAGATTTTTTTATGGCAAGGGTTTTATTTGGATTCACCCAAGACATGATGTTGGTCTTGGAGGTTCCTTCTTTTATTTGGACTCAAACCAAAATGTTTTTCTCTTGGAAAAATGCCTTTTGAAAATTTCTTTGAAAAAGGCCCTATAGCTTTTGGAAAGATCCTTTGCCACTTTAAAAAATTCCTCTTCCCATGACCCAAGGGTAAATTCCCTCCCTTAAACCTCTCCTCACCTTTGGATCATGATTTACTTCAAATCCAGCAAGTTGAACCTCCCCATATGATTATTTTCCATTTAAATCTTATCAAAACAATTTCTGTCTTCTATTCTAGCCCTTGGAGATTTACAAAGGAGCTACCATTTCTGTTTTGATTTTTGCCCCCAAACCAATTTCCCTTCCTAGTCCTTTGAACCCTCAACCAAGATCCATGAAGATCCACTGGTCTTCAGTTCAAAATTTTCAAACTATACTTGCTGCAAGTTTGGACCAGATTTGCCAAATTTGATGAAATTCATTCAAATCCTTCTCCAAAAATTCTGGGGAAAATCAGGCAACCTCTGGGTGCATTGAGAGGTCACCTCACCAAGTCCCAGCCCCAGGAAAATTTTTCTTCATGCCAAATCATTCTGTCGAACACCTGCAGAGCATTGTCAATGTCAAGTTCAGAGATTCAGAAATGCAGTTCAGTGATCTACTGTCGTTTTCTTCATAAACTATTGTCGATCTCGACAGTGCCGCGTTGGTGCCTTGCTCCCCGTCCCCTCCCCCTTGTCCCTGCACCGCACGAGCGCCAGGACGTTTGCGGATGTCGGCGACGTGCTGGAGGAGGTGCGCCGCCCCGTGACCGATGCCAGCGGCGGCTTTGCAGCCGCCAGAGAGAGGCGCGGCGCAGACGGCGCCACGCAGCGCCGCCCAAGCCATCGGAGATCGCCGCGTGGCCACCCACTCCCCAGTGCGCGCTGCCACCCTGATCGTGAACCGCTGGGCTTCGAGCGCGCTCTCTGCCGCCGCCATGCCTGTGCAGCCACCCCACCGTGGACCAGCGCCATTACGCCAAGCCCGACCCAGTTTAGCAGTGGAACGGCACCAGTAAACCTCCCTGATGCTGCCTGGCCACTCAAACCCCCTGCTCAACCACTGCCTCGCCGTAATCGCTCGCCGGAGATTTCCCGTTCACGGCCATCCCCTCGATCCGCCTATAAATAGAGGCCCCAAGCTTCAACTCGAACCCACACCACCTCTGCACTCCACCTAGACCACACCAAGCCACTGGAAGAGCCCCGAGGGAGCTTTCTTCCTCAACTCCGGCCGCCGCAACCCACCACGGGATCCAGCTCGATTCGCTCCCGTGCGTGCACCTCTGCCTCCCATCTCTTGCCAGTAGCTTCCCTATGCACCCACTCTCCTGACCCGCGCTTCAATTCGGAGTTTGCAGCACCCACCGGAGTTCTCCACCATCACCCGAGCCGCCGTCCGCCGGAGAAAGTGTCGCCGTCGACGTGGTGCTCTCCGTCGGTCGAGTCCACCACCCACCGACGCGGAAGGACACGCTGAAGCTCTTGGTACACTCCGATCTCCCTGTCTCGCCGTGGTTCGACGCCGGCGACCACCGCAGTCTTCGGGCGCCGGCGAACTTTTTAAACCTGACAGGTGAACCCCCCCCCCCTGTCAGCCTCTATTCTCTTCTCCCTCGAAACGTTTTCTGTTGGCGCCTTCGGGCAAAATACGTTTTATCTGTGGGCTTGCGCGTTTCTTTTCGAAGCGTTTTCTGTTTTCTTAGTTAAGCCCCTGGAACTTTTCTGTTTCATTACAGATGAGTCCCTGGACAGAAACCCTTATAACTTTTTAATAAAAGGTGATTTTTGAGTGATTCTTTTTCTGACAATCTTAAAATTTTGTCTAGTTTTTTATGGGATTTATTTGGAAAATTTTTGGAACAAATTTTATGCACGCGTTGGTTTTCACGTTAGTATGCTTTTTCGCTATACCATAGGTTCCGGAAGAGGTGACGGAGCCGCGAACTTCGCCGAGCTAGACTCCGACTTCTCCGAACCAGGCAAGCATGTTTGAACCTTTGATATGATAGGTGTTTCGCATGTTTGCGTGAGAGGTTGTGCGTGGCATATGAGTATCGGTGAGTACCTCGTTGCTTGTGAGGCAACTACCCACGTGTTCCAAAGTTGCGATGATCTCTGATAAGAGATGGCCTAATCATGTGGTGACATGAAGGGCAGTAAGGTGGTACTGTTGCAGCATGCCAGCCTTACGTCATCCGTTAATTCCGACGTTAACGTGGACGGAGTCACGTTATCGTTCTCCCCCCTTCCGGGCTACCACATGTTTTCTGCCAGAATACGGTTTAGTAAGTTGGTAACCTCTTTCCGTGTACACACCAAACAGAGGGGCCGGGATGATGGTTCCATGGCCCTGGATTAAAGCCAGTCATCCGGTCAGGGGGCATGGGTGTTTCCGGTTGGGACCGAGAGGGGGGCACCCCTTAGAGCGCGCGTATAGAAATTTGATCCCATGCTATGCGAGGTTGTAGCCTCCCCGTCTCAAGGTTTTTCTTGAACGTTGCCGAGGGTGATTCCTAGCTTCGGATTGTCGAATAGGTGTGTACTGGTTAGACGTGTTTCTTCCAAAACACCATAGACGGAACTAGTCCCCGTGACTACTGAAATCCGTTGGCTGTGGTTAAAGTACAAACTCTGCAGAGTCAAATCCTTTCGAGTCATCGTATCCATGGTCAAGTATCGTGATCAGTGTATCCATATCTATGTCAAGTCCTCGTGGTTTGTTTTTCTTTCCGGTAAGTGAACGTGAGTAGTAGACTTAGCTGAACGTTACTCCTGTGGATGGACTAACCCTGTTATTTATCTCATGCCTGATTATTCTCTGGATATGATTTAAATTCTTGAGCTAATAAGAGGTTAAGTTATGAAGCCCTTTATGTGATGTCGCTCAGACGTCCGACTGTGGCATATTGATTATTTACTTTTGATATAAGCCCTTTATGTGATGTCGCTCAGACGTCCGACTGTGGCATGCGCTATCTTTTATTTCCTTTTATAAGCCCTTTATGTGGTGTCGCCCTGACGCCCGACTGCGGCATTACTATTCTTGCAGTTTCCTCTCGAGGAGTCATTCAGACCCTCGTTTGGCACCGGTATTACTATTCTTGCAGTTTCCTCTCGAGGAGTCATTCAGACCCTCGTTTGGCACCGGTATTACTATTCTTGCAGTTTCCTCTCGAGGAGTCATTCAGACCCTCGTTTGGCATCCAGTATTTTATTTTGGGATTTCGGGAGGACTACCGCCCGACTTCTCTGTTATTTTCCCATGCATCATTATCTCTATACGCACTTGTTATTCCATCCTTATGCTTCATGTGTTCATTTGTTATATCTCATGTCCGAACTGTCTTGCGAGTACTTTCATAGTACTCACCTGGCTTGTTGATTTGGCCAGATGTTGATGAAGGCGATCTCTTGGATGAAGAGTTTGATAGTGCGTCCGACGCCTAGAGGAGTCCCAGTCAGTCCTGTCCGATCCTGGATATTGGTCACTTGTATTATAGACGCTTCCGCCACCCGCAATAAACCTCCTCGAGCTTCACCCCGACGCTCGAAGGGCTGTAGTTTGCAGGAGTCATATCTCCCGCTCCGCTGTGATATTTCCACCACCGTTTTTATCGTGAGTTAGTAGTTATGCCACCCTATCCGCCGTTATGTCTATTCGGCGTGCATGTAAAAAATTGTTGAGTAGTCCCCGCTCAACCTTGTATTATATTCAGTACTCCTGGTATTTTCTTCTGTGACCAAGATAATGTCTACCAGTGTGAAGGAATTCTTCTCTACTAGTCCGTAAAAGGGATTGGTCTCTCAATAAATATTTTATTGAAAAACCGGTCGTGACCAGCTTGGTATTAGAGCCAGGCTGACTATAGGAAGCCACTAGGTGCGATCGCTAATCGGTTATTAGCGTCTTTTGTGCTTTTTCAGCATTTTGCAATTGTAGCTATCTTCTGTTGGTCATCATAAATTTATGACATGACTACTCAGAATTTTTGCCTACTTTTGTAGATGCCTGGCAGCAACCGCGAGACTCGAGTGTTCACAAAAGTGCCCGAGGGGTTTGTCAAGCTCCTCGTCTCCATCACCAAGCTCGCGATAGGGCCAGCGACTCGTCCGGAGTTCACACTTTACCAGCACAAGCTCAGCGACGACGTGTCTATGCACCAAGCCGTGGTGCAATTCAAGGGAGGACGTTCTGCATCACGCCACTTCCGTTTTGTGGGGAGGGCCATGCCTACGGAGAGGCATGCCATGCAGATGGCTGCCCGTGAGGCGATAGCTCGCCTTCGGGACATCCTTCCTATGATGAAGACTCGTCGCTACCGCTACCTCCCATGCCATGTGCCATATACTTGTCACTATGCATTCGCCTGCCATCGGGGATAATGAGATGAAGCCATCGAGATGGTTGTGGAGTATCTCAAGGCTCTGGAGGAGTCTTTCGACAACCTCGTGGACGATCTTGTGGCTGCCCGCATGGACTTAGTCCGGGGCGGTCCTGCCAGCAGGAAGGAGCTTCTCCTCACAGCACCGCCTCTGACATTCGTCTCGTCTTCAGCCTCTTATGCACCGGCCGTTTTGGCCACTGCTCGCCATCTGCCTACCACTGAGGAGTTCGACCGAGTCCTCGCTCCTACTCCAGTCAGAGCTGCACCGCCTGCCGCACCCGCTCTGCCGCCTGTCGCCCCCGCACCATCACCGCAGCGTAGTGTTACGCGCCAGGAACCTGCTAGAGAGGAGGTGGAGGTTGAATCTCCTGCACCGCTGAGTCTTGCCCTCGGCAAGGGGAAGGACATCGTGACCATCTCCGACTGAGAGCGCCGAGTAGCCGCGCGTTTTGTCTGCTTGCATGATGTGTTTTATCTGTACGCTAGTTTGTATTAGTGTGTTCGCTGCTTTCCGGAGGAGTACGCTAGTCTAAATAACATGTCAGGATTGTGTACGCACATCCTGAGTGCTGTATCGTGTGGTTGCTTTTTGCGTGTAAGATTTGGGTTAAGCAGTTCGTCCCCGTGCAAAGTCGTTTATGCTTTCTTGAAAAACCTTGAGGTCTTTTAAATTGTTGCCTTTGCAAGATTTTCCTTGTGCCACACAGTTCTTCTCATGGGTTTTGCAAAATAATACCCCAGACTGGAAAAATGTCTCGTCCGTGGACTCGCTCCATGCCCAATCAGCCAGAAGAAGTATATGGGACACAGACTAGCAACAACTTCACTCAGGGACAGTCCAGTCAACAAGACAGCGAAGCAGCCTTGACTGAAGTATGCCGTTTCTTCGAGCAAAGCCAGCAACAGAACCAAGAGATGATGAATCACGTCATCAATATGGGAAACCACCGTGAACCCTATCAACCACATTCCAAGTTATCTGAGTTACAGAAGACTCGCCCTTCAAATTTTGCTCACACTGATAGGCCGCTGGAAGCCGATGACTGGCTTCGTGATATCGAGAGGAAGCTGATTATTGCTCAGTGCTCAGATCATGAGAAGGTGCTTTATGCACCACACTACCTTACTGGAGCAGCTGCCGCATGGTGGGAAAACTTCCTACACATGCATCCCAGTGAACACAACATCACCTGGGAAGAGTTCAAGGAAGGCTTTCGTGGGGCACACATCCCCAGGAGCATCATAAAAATCAAGAAGAGAGAATTTGACGACCTCAAACAAAGAGGCATGTCAGTGACAGAATACAACGGTCAGTTTACCCAGCTATCTCGTTATGCCTACGACGAACACATGACAGAGAGCAAGAGGATGGAAAAAATTCCTGGACGGCCTGGCACCGGCACTGAAATGCCAACTGGTTGTACACACTTTCCCGGATTTTAAAACTCTGGTTGACAAGGCCATTACCTTGGAGAATGAGCGCCGTAGTCTGGAAGATATCCGTAAGCGAAAGAGGGACAAGACGACTCTTGCTCGCAACAACCGAAGCAAGACTGAGGTTCCAAGGACAGAAGCAAGGAAATCCACGACTACTGATCTAAGGCCCGTCAGACAGTTTCATGCCAGGGACAAGGAGTTCACGTACCGTCCAGGGGTCACCTGCTATGCTTGTGGTGAAGAAGGGCACTATGCTAAACAATGCCCAAAGCCGAGGAACTCGGCCCCCAAGCCAAACAATGGTGGGAATAATCCAGCCCCCAAGCGCAACAATTTCAATCCCAACAACAACCATAGGAAGGGTCACCTGAACCATGTGACCAAGGAAGAAGCGCAGAATGCCCCAGACATCGTGCTCGGTACGTTCCCTGTCAACACAGTACCTGCCACGGTTTTGTTTAATTCTGGAGCTTCCCATTCGTTTGTTTCGAAGAGTTTTGTTTTGCAACATGGTTTTCCGATACTTCCCTTGGAAAAATCTATGATCATCAAGTCCCCTGGAAATAAGCAAATCGCTCAGAGTTACTGCCAAGGAGTAATCATTGAGTTCGAAGGACTACAGTTCCAAGCAAATCTCATCGTGTTGGAAAATAAAGGACTGGATGTCATTTTAGGGATGGACTGGTTAACCACCAACAAAGGATTCATTGACTGTTTCAATCGGGCCGTGATTCTCACTCACCATCATGGCAAGAAAATAAAGGTTACAACTCAAGAAAGGCCACGGTCACGGCAACCAAAACTGAACAAAGTGGACATTTCAGAACTGAGAAAAGTTCCAGTGGTATGCGAGTTTCCTGACGTATTTCCTGAAGAACTGCCAGGCATGCCACCAGACCGAAAGATAGAATTCAGCATCGAACTAGCACCTGGCACCGCTCCCATCTATAAGAAACCTTATAGAATGGCACCCTCAGAATTGGTGGAGTTGAAGAAGCAGATAAAGGAATTATTGGACAAAGGATTTATTCGAGCCAGCTCCTCACCATGGGGTTCGCCAGTGTTGTTCGCCAAGAAAAAGGATGGGACACTGAGACTGTGTATAGACTATCGAGTTCTCAATATGGTCACCATCAAAAACAAATATCCGATGCCACGGATAAATGATTTGTTTGACCAGCTCGCACAAGCCAAGGTGTTCTCAAAAATTGATTTGAGATCGGGATATCATCAATTGAAAGTACGGACAGAAGATATCCCTAAAATAGCATTCACCTCCAGATACGGATTATATGAATTCACAGTGATGCCTTTTGGTCTAACAAACGCCCCCGCATATTTCGTCCACCTCATGAACAAAGTGTTCAAGAAATTCATGGACAAATTTTTTGTGGTGTTCATCGACGATATTCTGGTATACTCAAGGACACCAGAAGAGCATGCTGAGCATCTCAGAATTGTTTTGGGAGAATTAAGGAAACATCAGTTGTACGCCAAATTTAGCAAATGTGAGTTTTGGCTAAGGCAGGTTGGTTTCCTAGGCCATATATTGAACCAAGAAGGCGTGGCCGTAGACCCAGAAAAAGTCAAAGCCATACTTGACTGGAAGCCACCCGCCAACGTTACAGATGTGCGGAGTTTCCTGGGAATGGCCGGATATTACACAAGATTTATTGAAGGATTCTCCACTGTGGCAAAACCAATAACACAGTTGCTCAAGAAAGACAAGAAATTTGTATGGACGGAAGCATGCGAGAGAAGCTTCCAAGAACTTAAGAAGAAGCTAACAACCGCACCGGTATTAACCGTGCCAGACATACACAAGAGTTTTGAAGTATATTGTGACGCATCCCGAAAAGGCCTCGGATGTGTACTAATGCAGGATGGCAAAGTTGTCGCGTATGCTTCAAAGCAGCTGCGAAAACATGAGGAAAATTACCCAACACATGACTTGGAGCTAGCAGCAGTCATACATGCACTCAAGGAGTGGAGGCACTTTCTGTTGGGAAATCGCTGTGAAATATATACGGACCATAAGAGCCTCAAATATATTTTCACACAGCCAGAGCTAAATTTACGCCAACGACGCTGGTTGGAATTGGTCAAGGACTATGATGTCGGCATTCACTACCACCCAGGGAAAGCAAATGTAGTGGCTGATGCCCTTAGTCGAAACCCCAGCCCGGACAACGACGGTCCGCAAAACTTGAGGCCTGAGTTTCAGCAAGAGTTCGCTAGGCTCAACCTGATGTTAGTCTCTGAGGGCACCGTATCAAATCTGGAGATACAACCCACCCTAGTGGAACAAATTAAGAAGGCTCAACAGGGACATCCCAGCATCAAAGGTATAAAGAAGAAAATAAACCTTGGTAAGGCTTCAGAGTTCGTCACAGACAGTGAAGGAATATTATGGTACGGAGACAGACTTTGCGTACCAAACATTGAGGAACTCAAGCAACAAATCCTAACCGAAAGCCACACCGCTCCATACTCGATCCACCCTGGAGGAACCAAAATGTACAAAGACATTTAGGAAAGATTTTGGTGGCACGGTATGAAAAGGGATATAGCCGCATTTATTGCTTGTTGCGATTCATGTCAGCGCATCAAGGCCGAGCTTCAAAAGCCAGCAGGGCTACTCCAGCCAAACAGGATACCGGAGTGGAAATGGGATGAAATAGGAATGGACTTCATCGTCGGACTACCCCGATCACAACGCGGAAATGATGCCATATGGGTCATCACAGACCGACTAACCAAGGTTGCTCATTTCATTCCCGTGAAGACTACCTACTCCACACAAAGACTGGCCAAACTTTACCTCTCCCGTATAGTTTGTTTGCATGGAGTCCCAAAGACTATAATATCCGACTGAGGCACACAATTTGTCTCCAAAATTTGGGATCACCTGCAACAAACTCTGGGCACGCAACTAGCTTTCAGTACAGCGTACCACCCCCAGACTGATGGACAAACGGAACGTGTAAACCAAATCCTAGAGGATATACTGAGAGCCTGTGTGCTCACCTATGGATCCAGTTGGGAAGAGAGTTTGCCGTATGCCAAATTTGCTTACAACAACAGTTACCAAGCCAGCTTGCAAATGGCACCCTTTGAAGCATTGTACGGACGGAGGTGTCGTACCCCACTAAATTGGTCAGAAACAGGTGACAGTCGTATCTTCGGCCCAGACATGCTTAAAGAGGCCGAGGAGAAAGTTAAGCAGATCAGGGACAGACTGAAGACAGCACAGAGCCGACAAAAGAGCTACTACGATCAAAAACATCGTGAGGTCAGCTTTGAACCCGGTGATTCCGTATACCTACAGGTGTCTCCTATGAGGGGCCTACAACGGTTCAAAATTAAGGGGAAGCTAGCCCCGAGATTTATCGGACCATTTTGTATAGAGGCACGAAGAGGAACAGTGGCCTACAAACTAGACTTACCCAAGGAGCTGTCAGACGTCCATGACGTATTCCACGTCTCACAATTGAGAAAATGTGTGAGTAACCCGGAGAAGCATGTATCTCATGAGAGCATTGATGTGCAACCAGACCTCACCTACAGAGAGCGGCCAGTAAAGATATTGGAAGAGTCTGAAAGGAGGACCCGTCAGAAAACAACTAAAATTTTCAAAGTCCAGTGCAGCAATCACACCGAGGATGAAGCTACATGGGAAAGGGAAGATTTCCTTCAGGCAGAATACCCATATCTATTCGAGGATCAGCTGAAATCTCGAGGACGAGATTTTTCCTAAGGGGGTAGGTGTTGTGACACACAAAATTTTATTTGGCCTTTTAAAAAATCTTTATTTAACTTGAGGGAGGTGTTTTAAATTTTTCTTCAAAGGAACCCTCCCTTTCAAAAGATTTTTTTATGGCAAGGGTTTTATTTGGATTCACCCAAGACTTGATGTTGGTCTTGGAGGTTCCTTCTTTTATTTGGACTCAAACCAAAATGTTTTTCTCTTGGAAAAATGCCTTTTGAAAATTTCTTTGAAAAAGGCCCTATAGCTTTTGGAAAGATCCTTTGCCAGTTTCAAAAATTCCTCTTGCCATGACCCAAGGGTAAATTCCCTCCCTTAAACCTCTCCTCACCTTTGGATCATGATTTACTTCAAATCCAGCAAGTTGAACCTCCCCATATGATTATTTTCCATTTAAATCTTATCAAAACAATTTCTGTCTTCTATTCTAGCCCTTGGAGATTTACAAAGGAGCTACCATTTCTGTTTTGATTTTTGCCCCCAAACCAATTTCCCTTCCTAGTCCTTTGAACCCTCAACCAAGATCCATGAAGATCCACTGGTCTTTAGTTCAAATTTTTCAAACTATACTTGCTGCAAGTTTGGACCAGATTTGCCAAATTTGATGAAATTCATTCAAATCCTTCTCCAAAAATTTTGGGAAAAATCAGGCAACCTCTGGGTGCATTGAGAGGTCACCTCACCAAGTCCCAGCCCCAGGAAAATTTTTCTTCATGCCAAATCATTCTGTCGAACACCTGCAGAGCATTGTCAATGTCAAGTTCAGAGATTCAGAAATGCAGTTCAGTGATCTACTGTCGTTTTCTTCAGAAACTGTTGTCGATCTCGACAGTGCCGCGTTGGCGCCTTGCTCCCCGTCCCCTCCCCCTTGTCCCTGCACCGCACGAGCGCCTGGACGTTTGCGGACGTAGGCGACGTGCTGGAGGAGGTGCGTCGCCCCGTGACCGACGCCAACGGCAGCTTTGCGGCCGCCAGAGAGAGGCGCGGCGCAGACGGCGCCACCCAGCGCCGCCCAAGCCACCGGAGGTCGCCGCGTGGCCACCCACTCCCCAGTGCGCGCTGCCACCCTCGTCGTGAACCGCTGGGCGCGGAGCGCGCTCTCTGCCGCCGCCGTGCCCGTGCGGCCACCCCACCGTGGACCAGCGCCATTACGCCAAGCCCGACCCAGTTTAGCAGTGGAACAGCACCAGTAAACCTTCCTGATGCTGCCTGGCCACTCAAACCCCCTGCTCAACCACTGCCTCGCCGTAATCGCTCGCCGGAGATTTCCTGTTCACGGCCATCCCCTCGATCCGCCTATAAATAGAGGCCCCGAGCTTCAACTCGAACCCACACCACCTCTGCACTCCACCTAGACCACAGCAAGCCACTGGAAGAGCCCCGAGGGAGCTTTCTTCCTCAACTCCGGCCGCCGCGACCCGCCACGGGATCCAGCTCGATTCGCTCCCGTGCGTGCACCTCTGCCTCCCATCTCTTGCTAGTAGCTTCCCTATGCACCCACTCTCCTGACCCGCGCTTCAATTCGGAGTTTGCAGCACCCACCGGAGTTCTCCACCATCACCCGAGCCGCCGTCCGCCGGAGAAAGTGTCACCGTCGACGTGGTGCTCTCCGTCGGTTGAGTCCGCCACCCACCGACGCAGAAGGACACGCTGAAGCTCTTGGTACACTCCGATCTCCTTGTCTCGCCATGTTTCGACGCCGGCGAACTTTTTAAACCTGACAGGTGGACCCCCCATGTCAGCCTCTATTCTCTTCTCCCTCGAAACATTTTCTGTTGGCGCCTTCGGGCAAAATACGTTTTCTCTGTGGGATTGCGCGTTTCTTTCCGAAGCGTTTTCTGTTTTCTTAGTTAAGCCCCTGGAACTTTTCTGTTTCATTACAGATGAGTCCCCGGACAGAAACCCTTATAACTTTTTAATAAAAGGTGATTTTTGAGTGATTCTTTTTCTGACAATCTTAAAATTTTGTCTAGTTTTTTATGGGATTTATTTGGAAAAAATTTGGAACAAATTTTATGCACATGTTGGTTTTCACGTTAGTATGCTTTTTCGCTATACCATAGGTTCCGGAAGAGGTGACGGAGCCGCGCACTTCGCCGAGCTAGACTCCGACTTCTCCGAACCAGGCAAGCATGTTTGAACCTTTGATATGATAGGTTTTTTGCATGTTTGCGTGAGAGGTTGTGCGTGGCATATGAGTATCGGTGAGTACCTCGTTGCTTGTGAGGCAACTACCCACGTGTTCCAAAGTTGCGATGATCTCTGATGAGAGATGGCCTAATCATGTGGTGACATGAAGGGCAGTAAGGTGGTACTGTTGCAGCATGACAGCCTTACGTCATCCGTTAATTCCGATGTTAACTTGGACGGAGTCACGTTATCGTTCTCCCCCCTTCCGTGCTACCACATGTTTTCTGCCAGAATACGGTTTAGTAAGTTGGTAACCTCTTTCCGTGTACACACCAAACAGAGGGGCCGGGATGATGGTTCCATGGCCCTGGATTAAAGCCAGTCATCCGGTCAGGGGGCATGGGTGTTTCCGGTTGGGACCGAGAGGGGGGCACCCCTTAGAGCGCGCGTATAAAAATTTGATCCCATGCTACGCGACGTTGTAGCCTCCCCGTCTCAAGGTTTTTCTTCAACGTTGCCGAGGGTGATTCCTGGCTTCGGATTGTTGAATGGGTGTGTACTGGTTAGACGTGTTTCTTCCAAAACACCGTAGATGGAACTAGTCCCCGTGACTACTGAAATCCGTTGGCTGTGGTTAAAGTACAAACTCTGCAGAGTCAAATCCTTTCGAGTCATCGTATCCATGGTCAAGTATCGTGATCAGTGTATCCATATCTATGTCAAGTCCTCGTGGTTTGTTTTTCTTTCCGGTAAGTGAACATGAGTAGTAGACTTAGCTGAACGTTACTCCTGTGGATGGACTAACCCTGTTATTTATCTCATGCCTGATTATTCTCTGGATATGATTTAAATTCTTGAGCTAATAAGAGGTTAAGTTATGAAGCCCTTTATGTGATGTCGCTCAGACGTCCGACTGTGGCATATTGATTATTTACTTTTGATATAAGCCCTTTATGTGATGTCGCTCAGACGTCCGACTGTGGCATGCGCTATCTTTTATTTCCTTTTATAAGCCCTTTATGTGGTGTCGCCCTGACGCCCGACTGCGGCATTACTATTCTTGCAGTTTCCTCTCGAGGAGTCATTCAGACCCTCGTTTGGCACCGGTATTACTATTCTTGCAGTTTCCTCTCGAGGAGTCATTCAGACCCTCGTTTGGCACCGGTATTACTATTCTTGCAGTTTCCTCTCGAGGAGTCATTCAGACCCTCGTTTGGCATCCAGTATTTTATTTTGGGATTTCGGGAGGACTACCGCCCGACTTCTCTGTTATTTTCCCATGCATCATTATCTCTATACGCACTTGTTATTCCATCCTTATGCTTCATGTGTTCATTTGTTATATCTCATGTCCGAACTGTCTTGCGAGTACTTTCATAGTACTCACCTGGCTTGTTGATTTGGCCAGATGTTGATGAAGGCGATCTCTTGGATGAAGAGTTTGATAGTGCGTCCGAGGCCTAGAGGAGTCCCAGTCAGTCCTGTGCGATCCTGGATATTGGTCACTTGTATTATAGATGCTTCCTCCACCCGCAATAAACCTCCTCGAGCTTCACCCCGACGCTCGAAGGGCTGTAGTTTGCAGGAGTCATATCTCCTGCTCCGCTGTGATATTTCCACCACCGTTGTTATCGTGAGTTAGTAGTTATGCCACCCTATCCGCCGTTATGTCTATTCGGCGTGCATGTAAAAAATTGTTGAGTAGTCCCCGCTCAACCTTGTATTATATTCAGTACTCCTGGTATTTTCTTCTGTGACCAAGATAATGTCTAGCAGTGTGAAGGAATTCTTCTCTACTGGTCCGTAAAAGGATTGGTCTCTCAATAAATATTTTATTGAAAAATCGGTCGTGTCAATCTCGACCCTTAGTCTGTGACTCTTCTTGTTGTCTTTGCCTTCGTGTGCGAAGCCATGGTGGGCATGGCTCCTTCGGTGGCCCTCCTCCGTCACTTCTTCTCATTGCATCTGGCCGACCCTCAACAATGCTCGGGGTGCGTGAGCTTCCAGGCCGTAGCTGCGACGGTGGGCGAGGGGATCGACTTCGACCTTCCTCCATCCACGAGCAAATTCCGGATATGATGGGTGTTCGTCGATGCCGGTGTGCTCAGTCCTCTGCTTCAAGCTCCGTCGGGGCCTGCTGTTCCTAACTCCGGCTGGAGCCATCAGCGGCTCGCGAGCCCCGGCCTTGCTCACGTCTGGCTCAGGTTGAGGTTGCTGAAAGATTGCGGCGTAACTGCACCGATGGTGGTGAATGAATTCGTCCAACGCCGGTCGCTCCGCTTCAGCGCCATTCTCGCCCAATGTGGACCTTGCTCAGCAGCCAGGACCGCATGAGGTTCAGGAATCTGGGCTCCTCCTTGGGATGCGGCAAACAGTGCTCAAGGTCCTGACGGGTGTCTTTCTGCTGGCCGAACTACCTGGGAAGAACTGTTTGTTGTACCGTTGCAAGAACAAGGATGAATTTGTAAAGAACATGCCTCTCTTTGATGAATGGGGGCCACGGCCGGACGGCCTGGAGGGGCCACGTGAGAACCCTGTCGTTGTGGTTCCCTTCCTTGCCCCTGAGGCTGAGCTCGCCCCAAGTGACGGTGCAGGTGGGCGACCTCCGGCGGAGGCCGGTGACTCGAGTGCTGAGGGGCACGTGTTGAGTGGTGATCCTGGGGCATCGTCCTCAGGAGCCTGCCACTCCCCTCCTGAGGCGTCAGTTGCTGAGGAGACGCTGCATGCGACTCCCGAGGCCAAGACTCCAGGAGCCTCGGGAGGACGTGGTGAAACGGTGCCTGGTTGTTTGCCGCAATTGGGCACCCCTGAAGATATTTTTCCGAGCTCTTCTTCGGCCCCGCTGCGCACCGGACGTCAAGTACAGCGTTTCGGTCGTCTTTGTGTGGACTTCGAGGAGCTCCGCAAGAGGAAAGGATCTCCCACCGGCAGCAACATCTTTGGACCGCTGAAGCAGAGGAAGTACATCACCGTTGACGTGTAAGTATCATACCGATGTGGCTCCTTGTGTGCTGTTTTTCGTCTCCTGACGTCGATTCTTCAGGGCTCCTTCCGTCGAGGCGGCCGCGCCTCCTGAGAAACGGCCTCCTTCTTCCTTTACTCTTCCACCGGCCACGAGCGCTCCGAGTCCGCTGGTGGCCCCTGGAGCAGGGCTGGTCGAAGGGGCACTCCTGCCTTCCTGGCGCACTGAACCTGCAGCCTCGTCGCCCCTCCCCCTTGGTCTGGCGTGGAGCCTGGCAGGCGTGCCCAAGACTCCTCCGCTGGTCTTTGACGGCAACTGGTTGGCTTCGATCCTCGGCTCCTCTTCAAGCAGCGGGCCCTAGCCGGCTTGGGCTTCTCGCGAGGACGGGCTGGTGTCAGGTGAGGCGCCAGCCCCTACCCCCCTGCCTAGGGGTGGCGTGCTGCTTGGCGCCCCGCCCACAACCCCCGAGGTGGAGGACGACGAGGGCCGGGCGTTCGAGCTTGAGCGCGGGCGGAGCGTGATTCGCCATGAGCTCTTCCAGGAGGCGATGAACGCGATGAGCCGACTTGGTGAAGAGCTCGCGAGCGTCCATTCGCGTCTTGAGGCTGAAGGTCTCCGGTTGGCCGAGGAGCGGCGCAAGCTGAAGGTGGCCATCAACCTCGGCCGCTATCAGCGTGACCTTGAGAACGCGAAGGCCGAGGTGTCTCTCAAGGTCTCCCACGAAGCCCGCTCTCGAGCCTTGGAAGAGGCTCGCGAGGCTGATCGCCGCCGCGAGGCTGCGGAGAAACGCGTGTGGGAGCTCCAGGCCCGGAGCACGTCTCTTGAGCAGCAGGTGGAGGCGCGCAGGGCCGCTCTTGCATCGCTGAGGGGGACGCCCGTAGAGGAAGAGGAGGTTCGGAAGCGTGAGGAGGCGCTGGCCCTGGAGGCCATGGAGCGTAGCTGCGAGCTCGAGCAACTGGAGACGAGGGAGCGTCAAGTTGCCCAAGCAGAAGACGTCGTCGGGGCTCGCGAGGCTGGAGTTGAGGAGGAGATGAAACGCCAGGTGGCCAAGGTCCGCACGGACCTGGAGGGCAGGTACGACCTGAAGCTAAAGCTCGCGGGCGTGGAAGATGAGGGCAGGGCCGCTGCCCTCAGGCCCAGGTTGGACGAGGCTAAGAGGCGCGCGGAAGCCACGGCCGCCGCCCTGGTCACGGCGCAGCCGGACTTGGCCTCCGCCCGCGCCGAGCTGCGTTCCCTCCGGAGGCGGGTTGACGACGCAGAAGCCGTCGTGAGGCAAAACACGGAGGAGGTGCTCCAACGTCGAACGCTGGAGCGCGAGCATGCCCCTATGCTTTTGGATCTCCGAAACAGGGCCAATATCGCCCTGGGCCATATCTGCGATGTGGAGGCGCCAACCCCTCACTCAAATGACTATGCTAGCCACCTGACCTTCTTCACCGAGGTGGTGACGCGCCTGGAGGCTCGATCTGCCAGAGCTCGCCAGCTTGTGGAGGAAAGGGGGCGTGGCTTGCTCGAGCGCGCTTTCTCACGTGTCTTTAGCCACCTCCTGAATGCCGACCCCAACTTTGACTTTGACGCCGCCATCGCCCCCGTACCCACGGCTGTCCGGGGTGACCTAGCGCGCTGGGTTGAGGACAATGTGGACGCGTTGGTCAGGGCCTTCGCTTCGGAGGATGATGCGGTGGTGGTCGTCGTAGACGAAGGCGACGTGGTCGACGATGGCGACGGGGGCGTCGCCGATTGTGGCGATGATGCCGATGAAGACGATGATGACGCGAGTGACGCGTCCGCGGGCGATGCAGCGAGCCACATTTCTGGCTGATCCCTTGTTCTCCTGTCATTTCTTCCTGCGCAAAAACTCGGGCGTGGCCCTTGGAAACTTGTAAGAGCGTTTTGAGAGGGGAGCCCCTCATGTAAGCAAATTGCAGCTTTTACTTCCCATGCGATGTGAGTTTGTGTCCTCATGAATCCTGATGTGAGTTTTCTGCCTTGGTTTACCTTAGTCAGCGCCAGCTTTGGGCTAGGCTGCGATGTGTCGAGTTCCTGAGAACCTTGCGGAGCTCGTCGCCCCGTCGGAAGGGGCCCCACGAGAGGTGAGCACCAGTTGCAGTGTTAGCGCACGCGTGGCGTGCGCGTGCTTCGTGCAGTCCCGCTCGCGAGGAGCTCATGAGGGAAAGGCGACGGACATGAGTCCCAGACAAAACAAGATCCAGAAGGCAAGGAA